>NW_007180727.1:0-7042 GCF_000164805.1 Carlito syrichta
CTGTGAAAGCATCAGTGTGCCAGAACACATTGTAATCTGCTGTAACACTCTTCAAGCAACTCTAAGGTTAGCATAAACTGGTTAACCTGTTCACTCATTCAGTCTTCTTTTCAACAAGCATATTTAAACAACTGCTAAGAGTCAACTATTAGGCCAATAGAAATATTAACTCATCAACACGTCCTTCTTTCAGAATATCATGGGAAGTATTTTTTTGTCTGAAATGATGGAATGCTCATTTGAATCATGTTTGTGTGTTTGAGAAACATTAAAATAATCTCTTAGAAGGATAACCTCTTTTTTTAACTTTTATAAACATGACAGAAAAAAAATCAATAATTTTTTTAAATAGCCTGAAGATGTGGGGAAGCTTGGTCTTTAATTTTAGCCCTGCCACTTAAAACAGAGTGTTTTCAGGAAATTTACTGAACTCTAGCTTTTCAGGTGTAAAAAAATGAAAAATATAGACCGGGTACAGTGGCTCACCTATAATTCCAGCACTTTGCAAGGTAAAGGTGAGAGGATTGCTTGAGCCCAGAGATTTGAGAATGGCCTGGATAATTTGGTGAGAATTCATATCTGAAATAAATAAAAAATTAGCCAGGCATGGTGGAGTGTCCCTGTGGTTCCAGCTACTTAGAAGGCTGAGCCCAGCAGGTCGAGTCTGCAATGACCATGAGTATGTCTCTGCGCTCTAGTCTGGGCAACAGAGTGAGACTCCGGCTCAAAAAAAGAAAGACACACAAACCCTTGTCTTTTAGGTTGTGGTAAAGATTAAATGAATTATATGTAAAATTCTAAACATACTAATTTAGCATATAAAACTATCTTAGTAATTATTTTCTGGTTACCTATTAATGCACAATAGTTACTCTAAACTTTGTGGCATAAAAATAGCAAACATCATGTGATACTAATGGTTCTGAATATCAGGCCACAGACAGAGACAAGGCACAGAGAGGGAAGCTTCAGCAGCTGAAATCATCTACAGTTGTCTTCATTCACTCTTCTGGCACCTAGGCTGGAATCACTCAAAGTATACAATGGAACACCAGTATGTGTTCTCTCTTTGTGTCTTGGACTTCCCACAGCATTACAAACAACTGTGTCCCAATAGCATGAACCCAAGAGAAACCATTCCAAGAATAAGCATTCCAGGATAGCCAGGTGCAAGACACATGTTTTTACTATCTTCAGAGACATCACAAGTCCACTGAGATTTCTGTGGGAGGGAAAACAGAACACACTTAGAGATGAAAAATGTTTTAAAGAATTTGTGGAGACCATTTTATTAAAACGACCACAGTTCCTATTCATAGCATAAATTAAACTTGCTGATCACTGACAGTGCTTGCTAGAATCACTGCTAGGAAGTATTCTGCAACTCTGTGGTTGTAAAAACTTGGACCAACACAGTCTAGAAAATGTGAATTCTGATTCTGAGCTAGTTAAGAGTGACTTCAAGTGGCTTTAGAAAGGAAGTTGTTAACTCTTTAAATTCCGATGTTTTAGATCTTTTTCAGTTAATCGATTTTTTCCCACTGGAATTTTAAGCAGTGAAAATGATTCATTTACATTACATGACTGTAGGTGGGCTCTTTGCTATCATCCACCACATGTATTTCTATAAATAATCTGTAAGAAACTAAGTACTGCACTCTGAACTTCACTACGGATTTAATGTTCACCATGTTAGAATGCCAAATATTTTGCTAAAACATGAAATATATTTCCAAATCTTAACAATTCAGTTAGCACAATAAAATTATGCATTCCATGTAACACATGTCAATTTTTTTTATTTCTTAGGAAAAATATAACACTTTATATTTTATTTTATTTTATTTATTTTATTATTTTTTTGAGTTGGAGTCTCACTCTGTCGCCCAGACTCCCGGCCACTGCAGCCTCGACTTGCTGGGACTCCGGCGATCCTTCCGCCTCAGCTTTTCAAGTAGCTGGAATACAGGCAAGCGCTACCACGTCTGGCTAATTTTTTGATTTATTGTAGAGATGAGGTCTCACCAATTTGCCCAGGCGGGTCTCGAGCTCGCGGGCTCAGGCAATCCACTCACAGCCTCCCAAGTCATGGGATTACAGACTGAGCCATTGAGCCTGGCTCACTTTTATATTTTAAAGTGTTTACTAAAATTATAGTAAATTATATTATGAATAAAATCTTGCTGTATATTTGTAACTAGAGTTTGAAAATTACTGGTATCCATATCTTTTAACCATTCTATTTTTTATTATGTGAACTAGATTACTTTTTTGTGCCTTTTGAAAGGCAAATTTGGTGTGATTGGCTAATTCCGTCTTACACTCCAGTGATAGGAAAAGGCTCTAATGATGAACTTATGGTACAAGTGTCACCAACTGGTGAAGAGTACTCTTGAATGTCTTATATGATCTTAGATTTGGAATGTAAAGCTGTAGCTACATGACACAAAGTGGTAGCTAAATAAACCCCTCCTTCTTGTGATTTCACTCTTGTTCATTTTCTTCATCTCTCTTTATCTCTTTTTTGTCATTTGGGATTTGTTTCCATTTCATCTCAGATAGTGATAACAACTGTCCTTTTTTGCACGACTAGAGTTTTCTGATGATTCAGTTGCTTAAGAAAGCATGAGACTGATGAAATTTTCTAATATGACATGAATAACCTTGGCTTTCCTTTGATCATTAGCTTCTAAGACGTCTTATGTGGGTTAGTGAGAATGTCACATGTTGACATGCTGAAATGTCCAGCAGCAAACTGCTTTGACGTAGAACTTCATTGTTGAAGGTGAGTGGGGGAAGCAGTGTAAAGTGGTGAAGGGCAGCTAGGCCTTGATGCTCTGTTAACAATATCAGAGCCACAAAAGATGTTTCCTTAGATTATTCATTTATTCTGACTCAACCTGCTGTTTAAAAATGGCAGCAGATCTGGTGCTTCACTCCCTAGGTTTTCTCAGATGAGGACACAGAAACTGCTCCTGCTCAGGCTCTCTTTCTCCCCTTTGTTCCACGTGTGTGAATTTGAAGAATGTGGCTTATAGCTTGTATGAGAAAGAAAAATACAGGGTTTTTTTCTTAAATTCTAACATCTTGCAGGGAAGATTTTTAAAATATGCATTAAAATTTTCCCTTGGAATTTGACAGTAGCGATTTGGTTTATGTCACAGTGCTATGTGATCATAAAGTTTGCCATCAACAATATTCAATAAGTGCCACTTTGCTAGGGGGCTTGCTGGTTGTGTCTGTGGTGGGTGGGTTAGTTCAAAAGTGCACAACATACAGTACTTCCCCTTTAGTGCGGCTGGTGGGAAAAAAACAGAGAGAGTGAGCTATCCATTCGCACTTAAGTCTAAAACTGTAGATAGAGGCTAATTTTGTGCATCTTGGGTAAACTAACTTTTTTAAGAACTGAAAAGAAATAATATTAACTCTGAAAGTCAGATTAGTCTAGAAGCAGTGTGTGGTATACACTAATAGAAATTTGGAGTGTGGGGAGGAAAGTGATTAAGTGGTTCCTGAGTTAGACTTGGAATGGAGTAATATAAATTATAGCCAGAAGCAGATATTGAAGTCTGAAATAAAACTTGTCAAAGTCATTGATAGCATTTGGAGACTAATTATAGAAGTGACTTTGCAATATATGATATAAAAAGAATGAGTTTGCCAAAAATGAAGTGGAGTAGAATGGAATTCAGACTCTAAAGACTTGAAAGTTCTTTAGCATCTGACCAATATTGTGATCTTGAAAAGCCGCTTTGGAGACCTTAACTTTTTTCTGCCAAAGGTATCATGAAACAAACACATAATATTTTCAGAATATACAATTTGGGAGAAGATCTGAAAGATGTTTTGTATAAGCACACAGGCACACATGGTGTTCCTTAAGGTTGAGCAGAATGGGTGGGGGAAACAGATTTACTTATAGGAGACATCATAATCCAGGGCAGGACCACAGTGAGAGACAAGGATGCAATGCCCATTACTGTGCTAAACAAATGAATGATGTCATCAAGTAAGAGGAGAAAGAAAATAGTACAGATGTTAGCAAATTCTTGAAAGTTGGACCTGGAATTCAGAGGAATCTAGAATATACAGCTTTCTCACTGTGTGATATTGGTCAAATTTCTAAACCTCTCTGAATCTCAGTTGCTTCAGATGTAAAACAGCCAATAAAATTCACCTCACTGTGCTGATATAAGAAATAAATGAAGAGTATTTTAGATAAGTCTTGGGCACACAGATAATACTCAACAAATTGAAGTTATATTGTTATTGTAATCATTTTTATTATTATAACACTGTAGAGTTGGACATCAGACATTTTTTCATTGTGGCATATAGTATTTAGTCATCTCTGACAATGATACATAATTTATTTATTTATTTATTTATTTTTGGAGTTGGAGTCTCACTCTGTTGCCCAGACTGTAGTGCAGTGGCCACTCCCGGCCACCACAACCTCGACTTGCTGGGCTCTGGTGATCCATCCACTTCAGCCTTCCAAATAGCTGGAACTACAGGCATGCACTACCACGTCCGACTAATTTTTGATTTATTGTAAAGATGAGTCTCACCAAATTGCCCAGGTGGGTCTTGAGCCCACGAACTCAGGCAATCCACTCACCTCAGCCTCCCAGAGACACAGGATTACAGGCTGAGCCACCGAGCCCAGCATGGATACATAATTTAAAAGATGCATTTTTCATAACAGAGTTGCCTTTGCCCTCCCCTCACCCAATAAAGGGAAGGCACTGAAGAATTCTTAAACAGCTGTCTCTTTTAGAAAATGAACTGATTAAAAGGAATAAGTTTATATCTGATTGATTGCTTTATATGTTGCTTGTTAACTGGGGACTTTGGGAGAGGTCCTTAATTTATTTGAAACATATTAAATGATAGTTTATAATCAGTTTTTACTCGTGGGATATGACTCCAAGGTCACCCAATTCCATCCCAAAGTGGTATATCTTTATAGACAAGATAAAAAGCTGACTGAGTTTGGTATGCTTGTTTCTTCATCTCTTTTTTTTCACATATTGATTTTTTTTTTTAGATCACAGAATCCTACTTCTGGGTTTGCAGAAGCATATCTGTAAATAACAAATTCTGTACTGTACTTTGTTAATTTGGTAAATGTATGCATCATGATACATATTTAGGTAGAATAAAGGTAAAGATAAATTTAGCTATAATTGCTTTTATTAATAACATTTATGATTGAAGCTCAGCTAGTCTAATGATGGTCTCAAAAGGCAAAGGAGTAATTTGCTTTAAAAGCATAGCAAAACAAGTAATGAACAAGAGCATCCTAAATTTACCAAATAACCTTATTACTGCAAGATTAACCATTTTAAAAATAAGAAAGAAGAAAATAATTTTTTCGTATATCTTAAAAACTTAACAAACATTAGTGAGTACTAATCAAAATGTACAGGAGCAGGGTTTTTGAAAATATTTTCAGGGTTAAAATTTTGATCTGAAAAATATAGATTATTTCCAGCAAAAACAACTGGAAAAAACCAGAAGTGGTTTCTCCTGATATCAAGTTTAGCAGCAATATTTTTGACATATCATCTGGGATTAGTTAAAACATATGTCTTCCCTTATTTGCCTGGGTCACAGTTCCTGTTGGCTAGCACAAAACAGGATTTTCTTCAATTCATCCATATTCAAAGATCCCACATGGTTTGTTTTGAGTCTAGTCTCACTCATTGCCCAGGTTGGATTGCAGTGGCATGCAAATTTACAGTCACCCCAGCATTGACCTGTTGGGCTCCGGCAATCCTTCCACCTCAGCCTCTCACATAGCCAGAACTATACAGGCACCCGCTACCATGCTCGGTTGTTTTTTAGTTGATCATAGAGACAAGGTCTCACCAAGTTGCCTGGGCTGGTCTTGAACCGGAGTCTCAGGCAATCCACTCGCCTCAGCCTCCCAAAGTGCTGGAATGACAGGATGAACCACGGAGCCTGGCCTTTTTTTTAAAAAATACAAATCTCTTTATATCTATTACAATGTGTAGAGTTTCAATACTCATACTTACACACATACTCTTCTATTCATAACTATGTTGGAGAAGAAAGATTAATGTTAGAAAAAGGGAAATTTGAATAAAATATTTAAGGTGTGGACCTCTAGAAAGTTTCAATCATGCAAAGTTTTCAGAGTTACTTCATAAGTTCAAAAAACAAAACACTCAAACACTCACCGTATGTATAACACAAATGGCTATAACTAAAGCACATAATTATGTTTTATAAAATTTAGATAAAGTGATACAACATGAGTTATCTATTTCTGGCATAAGGAGTCAAATTTGTAATATAGCCCAGCATTTGAAAAATGTATGTAACCAATCACTGTAATCTCAAATCAATGTATGATTATTACTTTGGCATGTATATTTTGTTATATGTTTTAGAATATGTACAATACTTTAAATCTAGAAAGTTATGAAAAAGTATGTAATCAACCATTTCAATCTGAAATGAATTCATTATTACTTTGACTCGTATATTTTAAATAATATGTTTTAGAGTAAGTACAATGTTTTAAATCTAGAAAGCTATATTGCTTCATTTTAAATCTTCAAGAGCCAAGCTTCCATTCGAGGAAACAAATATAACCTATTACATTCGATATTGCTTACTATACACCAGGCATTGGTCAAAATGTGTTACATATGTTAACTTTTTTAACAGAATGAGGGAAATAATCTGTTTCAGCAACAGCTAAATAATTTTAAAAACCAAGTATCTGGCAGGACTCGGTGGCTCAGCCTGTCAACCTAACACTTTGGGAGGCCGAAGCGAGTGAATCGCCTGAGTCCGCGGGTTCAAGACCAGCTTGGGAAACTTGGCAAAACCTCGACTCTGCAATAAATAAAAAAATTAGCCGGATGTGGTGGCTCGCGCCTGGAGTTCTGGCTACCTGGAAGGCTGAGGCGAAAGGATCACTATGAGGGTGACATTGCATTCCAGCCTGGGGCAATGGAATGACACTCCAAATAAAAACAACAACAACAACAAAAACAAAACCAAGTAG
>NW_007180727.1:7742-10328 GCF_000164805.1 Carlito syrichta
CCAGCATAATGTTAGCAGAAGGCGTGTAGGTGAAGCTAGCCCCTGCATTTGAATCAGCCGAAAGAGATATACCTGGCAAACTGCCAAAAGTTAGAAATTCAGTAGAAAGCTTAATCTGATGACTCCATCATGAAAATGAACAGGTAAGGAGTGTCTTATGTATTCTCGGCATATGTCATTAGTAATGACAAAATGCTTTGAAAAATCCACAAGAAAATATAGTTAATTTATGAATGGAATTTATGAATGGAAAACTCTTTTACTTTGACTAAGAATTATGGTAATTAGTTTTAAGTAGCATGGTGTGATAAAATCGATTATGAATATAAACCAATTCAAAATAAAATATTCATATGTGGAAAATAAAGTGATTAGACTTCCATCCCCAACTGCATTTCATACATAACGCTTTTTAATCATAAAAAGGTTGTAGGTTTAATCAACTCTTCAGTCATATCAAAAAAATAATTCTACTAGCTGATTTGTGATGATATTGAGGGTAAGGCTGCCTCACGGTATATATGCCCCATCATTTTGTGAAAGGTTATCCTAAAGAAATAAATCAGTTTAAGAAAAGGAAAACCTTAGCCGGGCTCGGTGGCTCAGCCTGTAATCCCGCGCCTTTGGGAGGCTGAGGTGAGTGGATTGCCTGAGCCAGCAGGTTCAAGACCCGCCTGGGCAGCGAGACCACATCTCTACAATAAATCAAAAAATCAGCCGGGTGTGGTAGCACATGCCTGTAATTCCAGTTACTTGGAAGGCTGAGGCGGAAAGATCGCCGGAGCCCAGCAGGTCGAGGCCGCGGTGGCCGGGAGCGGCCACTGCACTCCAGTCTGGGTTACAGAGTGAGACTCCAACTCAAAAAATAAAAAAAAAGAAAAGGAAAGCCTTGATCTGGCAGTTAAAGAATTACAAACAAGTCGGGCTGGGTGGCTCAGCCTGTAATCCCGCGCCTTTGGGAGACTGAGGTGAGTGGATTGCCTGAACCCGCGGGTTCGAGACCCGCCTGGGCAACTTGGTGATACCTCATCTCTACAATAAACCAAAAATTAGCCAGGCGTGGTAACGTGCACCTGTAGTTCCAGCTACTTGGAAGGCTGAGGCGAAAGGATCGCCGGAGCCCAGAAGGTCGAGGCTGCGGTGGCCGGGAGCGGCCACTGCACTCCAGTCTGGGTGACAGAGTGAGAGTCCAACTTAAAAAAAAAAAAAGGATTACAACAATTTCACAAGTAAAATGCTCTAATGGCAAGTTCTTGCTTCTGTAAACAGCTTCAGGCAATTTCCATAGTCTGTTACAAGATAAAACATTCTTTGTAAAACAAACCATCTCTTTAAAGGCTAAGCAAAAGCAAGGCCAAACAAGAATGTGTGGTTTAGCCAACTGCAGCTGTAAAAGAACCCCCCCACCCAAATCAAATTGTACTTAAACCCAACCCCGCTGAGCAGCGGGGCCCTTGCCTGGGACTTTGTGTCTCAAGGGTAAGTGTCCTCCAGCTGGCTCTCAGCTCAATAAACTTCTCTTTGTACTTTGACTCGGGCTCTGTACACTCACTCATGCAACTCGATTCCCTATTACAATTTTACTCAAATTCAAATTAAACAGTCTTCGTTTTTAATTCATAAAATCATGGGCATTACTTTTTTAAATCTAAAAGGTGCACATTTTGAAGCAATTGCCCAATTCATTAAAAATGTTTTTGTAAATTAAAAATATTTAATATAGAGTATAATAGAGATAAGACATTTCATCACACATTGTGCCTAAAAGCATACTATATTATAAAATATTCATTCACAGTCCTTAGAATAGTATCTAAAGAGGTCACCAGTGACAAGTGGACATGCATTTTGTGCCCTCTGGTATCACAAACCAATTTTAGTAGCCGAGAAAAAGTTGGCTATGACACAAGCTTCAGACAATCAATTACCTATAGATTTCATGTCTTAAACTAAACCATCCATAAATATGTTTGCTAAAGAGGCTTTTACAAAGTCAAACTATGGACTGGCAAAGATCATTTACCAGGTCATCAAGAGGCTATAGAATATAATGACTAAGACAATGTTCACTAGAGTCAAATTACCAAGGTTTGAATTTGTTCCTATTGCCTGTTTAAATTATATAATTTGTTTTTCTAGTTCTCCATCAGTAACATGGTCATAATCCCAGTACTCTACCTTTCTAAGGCATCAGGATATTACATAGAGTAAAAATGCAGGAATGTTTAAATACTACTAAGTTAGCTGTTAATGGAATGAGTACTAAAATGATGGTTCAACTATGAACATTGGTAGCTTCCTTCAAACTAATCGATTCTATTAGGAAAAGCATTCAGGTAAAACACAGCAAGACATGAAAGGAATACTGAATACAGGTTGCTGATTGATTAACTCAAACTATTAGTCAAAGGTGTTGAATTGCCAAAGGCATCCCAAATCTGAGATATTATTCTCAAGTCAAACATTAAGATGCACTCTTTCTACCAGTCCTTCCCTTCTCCCTTCCTTTTTTCTCAATGTGTGCCATACATCCTGATTTTAATAAAGTAAACTTTTTGTGCCTCAATTTAGATAGAGTTGAAGGTG
>NW_007180728.1:0-764 GCF_000164805.1 Carlito syrichta
TTTTGCCCATTTATAATGGGGTTGTTTGTTTTCTTCCTTTCAGTATGCTTCAGTTCCTTGTAGATCCAGGATGTTAAGCCTTTGTCAGACCTAGAGTTGGCAAATACTTTTTCCCAGTCTGTAGGCTGTCTCCCTGCTCTCTTGATGGTTTCTTTGGCTTTGCAGAAGCTTGTCAGTTTAATAAGGTCCCATTTGTCTATCTTCTCTCTTAAGTCCTGTGGGTTTCGGGTTTTGTACAGGAATTGGATGCCAGTTCCGATTTCCATGAGAGAATTTCCTTCCGTCTCTAAGGTTCTTATGGTTTGAGGTTTTACATTTAGGTCTCTGATCCATTTGGAGTTAACCTTTGTGCATGGGGATAGATAGGGGTCCTGTTTCAATCTTCTGCAGGTGGTCAGCCAATTTTCCCGGCACCATTTACTGAATAGGTTCTCCTCTCCCCATTGGTAGGTGGTGGGGGCTTTGTCGAAGATGAGTTGGTTGAGAAATTGAGGTTTTGCTTCTGGAATCTCAACTCTGTTCCATTGATCTATATGCCTGTTCCTGTACCAATACCAAGCTGTTTTGATGATTGTAGCTTTATAGTAAAGTTTGAAATCTGGTATTGTGATACCACCTGCTTTGTTTTTTTTTTTTGCTGAGGATTGTTCTGGCTATTCTTGGATGTTTGTGTTTCCATATGAATTCCTGTGTTGTTTTTTCTAGGTCTGAGAAGATTGTTGTTGGTAATTTAATGGGTATTGCATTGAAGTTGTAGATTGCCT
>NW_007180729.1:0-772 GCF_000164805.1 Carlito syrichta
CAATTTTCCCAGCACCATTTACTGAATAGGTTCTCCTCTCCCCATTGGTAGGTGGTGGGGGCTTTGTCGAAGATGAGTTGGTTGAGAAATTGAGGTTTTGCTTCTGGAATCTTAATTCTGTTCCATTGATCTATATGCCTGTTCCTGTATCAATACCAAGCTGTTTTGATGATTGTAGCTTTATAGTAAAGTTTGAAGTCTGGTATTGTGATACCACCAGTTTTGTTTTGTTTTTTTTTTGCTGAGGATTGTTCTGGCTATTCTTGGACGATTGTGTTTCCATATGAATTCCTGTGTTGTTTTTTCTAGGTCTGAGAAGATTGTTGTTGGTAATTTAATGGGTATTGCATTGAATTTGTAGATTGCCTTAGGTAAGATGGACATCTTCACAATGTTGATTCTTCCGATCCATGAGCATGGGATATTTTCCCACTTGTTTGTGTCAGCTTTGATTTCTTTGAGCAGTGTTTTGTAATTTTCATTGTAAAGGTCTTTCACGTCTCTGGTTAGGAAGATGCCAAGATATTTCATTTTTTTTGTGGCTATTGTGAATGGAATTGTGTTTTTTATTTGGATTTCTGTTTGTTTATAATTGGTGTAGAGAAATGCGATTGTCTTTTGAACATTTATTTTGTATCCTGAGACTTTGCCAAAGACTTGTATTAATGTAAAGGAGGCCTTTGACAGATTCTCTTGGGTTTCAAGGTACACCATCATATCATCTGCATAGAGAGATACTTGACTTCCTCTTTTCCTATTTGAATACCTCTGA
>NW_007180730.1:0-788 GCF_000164805.1 Carlito syrichta
ATTTTTAAATAAAACTCTGCTCTACCACGTGAAACTACCTCATCTTCTGAAAACTCTGATTTCCACTTCAACTCAGTGAGGCTTCCCAGACTGTATTTTGGCTCCCAATCTCTGGGGAATATTTGTAAACTATGCATCTGACAAAGTACTAATATCTAGAATCTGCAAGGACTCAAACAACTGAGAAGAAAAAAATACCTTATTAAAAAGTGGGCTAAAAGCATAAACAGATATTTTTTTGAAAGAAAACACTCAAATTGTTAAGAAACATGTTTTATTTGCTCATACTACTAATTCTCAGAGAAATTCAAATTAGAACCATGATAAGATATCATGTTACACCTTTCAGAATGGCTAAAATTAAAAAGTAATAAATAATAGACTTTGGTGAGAATTCAAGGACAAGAGAATGTTTATACACTGCTGGTAATATAGGCCACTTCAACCTCTATGGAAAACAGTATGGAGATTTCTCAAGAATGAAAAATAGAAATGACATTCAATCCAGCAATTTCAGTACTGTTCACTGAAAGGTACCTATAGAAACCTAGAAGAAACTTAGCTTATTCTTAGTTTAGTATTTTTGCCTCAGCATAACTTAGACAGCATTCAAACATTCTACTGTAAAACAAGCAGCAGCCTATCTCATCCCCCTTGGAAAATCTTCTTCAGATGCAAGATCAGGACAACCCAACCATTCATGGTTTAGCATAATAAACTCCAGTAAACTTTTAGGTTCCTTATTAAAGTTGAAGATAAAGATCACCCTTTGGCTGGCCAAAGTCATA
>NW_007180731.1:0-1018 GCF_000164805.1 Carlito syrichta
AAAGTTTTTTCAACCACAACTGCAGTAAAGTTCAGTTAAACAAATAAAAACTTGAAAAATAGATAGATGACATCTACCAAGCACTGATAGCCTTCAGTTGAATTCATATCAAATCACACCGCATTCCAAAATATCTTTCTTGACTGGGCTCGGTGGCTCAGTCTGTAATCCCAGTACTTTGGGAGGCCGAAGTGAGTGGATTGCCTGAGCCCACGGGTTGAAGACCCACCTAGGCAACTTGGTGAGACCTCGTCTCTACAATAAATCAAAAATTAGCCAGGTGGGGTAGTGCATGCCTGTAGTTATGGCTACTTGGAAAACTGAGGTGAAAGGATCGCTGGAGACCAGCAGGTCGAGGTTGCAGTGGCCGGAAGCATGCCACTGCACTCCAGATCTCCAACTTAAAAAAAAAAATTATTTCTTTAGATGGGGAGAGAGGAATAATAACGCAGAACACAGGACAGTCAGAAGTGCCTCTACATGCTCTCTTTCCTGTGTCCCCAGTCCAATTACGCAGCAATAAGACTTTCTCCAGAGTTCAATTCACCTGTAACACACCTTCTCTGCATTCCTTGGATGCTTCATTTTCAGTTCTACTATTTCTGAATTCAACAATTCAAACCCCTCATCAATCCTAGCAGATTTTTGACTTCCTGTAATGTTACTGTTTAAAATATTGCAACATAGGTAAAAACTGATAAACACTCAATAGATGTCAAACCCAAACGGTAAGAAATATCCACTTAAACATGACAAAATAGAAATACGGGATTGCTGGAAAATGGTCAAAGTTCATATGAAACTCCAATGCTAAGAGAAGGGAGACTAGAATCTGAGGAGAGATGTTTTGTCATGGGATTCCACTGGAGATACCAGGTTTCACCATGGATCCTATTCAAAGAGTTCATCAACTATGGCAAAGAGTTTCACGCAGGATAACGGACTGGGATTGCTTTGGGTTTCAGTCTCTTCGTGTACGTCACTACTGTCCACATGCTTTTTGCATAATGAAGTCTGG
>NW_007180732.1:0-765 GCF_000164805.1 Carlito syrichta
CTGGATTGCCTGAACCCGCGGGTTCGAGAACTGCCTGGACAACTTGGTGAGACCTCATCTCTACAATAAATCAAAAATTAGCCAAGTGTGGTAGTGCATACCTGTAGTTCTGGCTACTTGGAAGGCTGAGGCGGAAGAATCGCCAGAGCCCAGCAGGTTGAGGCTGCGGCTGGAAGCATGCCACTGCACTCCAGTCTGGGCGACAGAGTGAGACTCCAACTCAAAAAAAATAAAAATGAAAAAATAAATCTAAAACTGGGCTCAGTGGTTCAGCCTGTAATCCCCACCTTTGGGAGGCTGAGGTGAGTGGATTGCTTTAGCCCGTGGGTTCGAGACCTGCCTGGGCAGCGAGACCTCATCTCTACAATAAATGAAAAAATCAGTCGGGCATGGTAGGCATACCTGTAATTCTGGCTACTTAGAAGGCTGAGGCAGAAGGATCACCAGAGCCCAGCAGGTCGAGACTGCGGTGGCCGGGAGTGGCCACTGCACTCCAGTCTGGATGACAGAGTGAGACTCCAACTTAAATAAATAAATAAATAAATAAATAAATAAATAAATAAATAAATAAATAAATAAATCTAAAGGAGAAAAATAATAAAAATCAGTGCAGGAATTAATGCAACTGAAGCCAGGAAATCAATAGTTTATCAAGATATAAATCTTTCCCAACTTGATCTTTAATTTCACACAATCCCAAATAATCTCAGCAAGTTATTGTATGGATATCAGCACACTGACTCCAAAGTTTATATGGAGAGGAGA
>NW_007180733.1:0-4109 GCF_000164805.1 Carlito syrichta
GTGTCCCCTTACCCCACGCACACTCTCCTCCTCCTCCTTCCTATCTATGGGCAATCCTTCCTGGGCCTGGACCCAGCTTGCTTCCCTGCTTTGCAACCCCAAATTGTAGTACCCACCAGCCAGCATACAGGACCCCATTGCCTTCAGGAATGATGCCCACCCTCCTCTGGGGCCATCTGGAAGCTCTAGCCCCAACCAAGACCTGCCTCCATGCAACCAGGTTGCCACTGGCTGGGTCCTTTCATGATTTAAAAAGGAAGGACAGACATAGCAGCCCAAAGAGGTCAGGAACCCGAGTGCCTGCTCAGTGAGGAGTTCCCACAGAGGGGGTAGCAGGAAAAACAGAGATTGTGACACCGAGACTATTATAGGAAGTGGCACTTTATTACGCTGGCCATCCCAGTGGGCCCGAGGGTTTAATGCATCCAAATCGAGTGCCCCAGAACAGGAGAAGTGGGATCTTATACCCTTGCTTAGGTAAGGGAGGGGGTCGTGTTGAGTGATTACATACTTCCTTTGGAATTTTACAAGGTTGTACTCAGCAAAATTAGATTTTCCAAAGAACAAATGGTTTCCAGGAACTGCTGGATTGTTAACCGTCAACTTCAGAAGGGGGGTTTTAGATAAGACTCTTTTCCATTTCCATGAAATGGCCAGTCTCTGGGCAATTTGGCCTTTTTAAAACAAAACCTGCCCGGAGCCTGGTGGGTCTTTAAAGTTGCAACTTGCCTTTCAAAAGGAAATACCTTTAACTGCTGCTGGGCTAGTGAGAGATATTCAGTCAGCCCAGGTGAGGCCAACTGCTGATCCTGAATCAGCTACATGTGTTTCTATCTTTATTCACTCAATCATACAAGAAATATATTTGAGCATTTGCCACATCCTGCCACAGGGACAGGGCCACCCCACCACCACCATAGCTAGGCCTGTAGGCCAGAGCCAGCCCAGGCCACTCCTGTGTGCATCCACCCCATCCTGTTCTCCCCATTTCCCTCACTCCTTTCAGCCTCCCCCTGTCTCTGACTTTCTCTCTCTTTCTGGCAGAGTCCCATCTACAAGGAAGACTGCAACTTTTTAGGGCATGATTCATTGAGTGGCATGCCCCTCAGAACCAGTGTCCGAACACTAAAACTGAGATATGCATATGAATTCTCCATATTGCAAGCCAGATAAATGTGAGGTGAGAATAATGATCTGAGGAGGGACGGTGGGATTATGGGGGTAGGGGGATCTCAGCTACAGCGGTTCAGCCCTTTAGCCATGTCTGCATGGCTCCCCAAGCCCTCCATGTGGGGGTGGGGTAGGATCTGAGCAAGGGTGCTCTCCCTGCCCCTCAGGGTTGCCTGGGCCAGGGAACAGGGAGGAGTCACTGGGGAGGATTCACCTTCACAAAAAGTTTAATGACAAGTGGATCCTGAGTTTGGGGTCACAGAATATCCTTTCTATGGACAACCTGTTCCCCTCCCCAGGAGGGGGGAGGTCTACAAGTCCACATCAGTCCTGTGGACAATCCCCATCCTACCCTTCTCAAAGAGAATCCATCTCCAGCCTGGTCTCAGAGCAGCTGCCACCTTTCAAACTCTCTGTTCAAGAACAAAACTTCTCCAGAACTAATAGGGCTTTGCTTTTAGAAGCAAAACAGAGAAGGTTTCTGTGTTTTCTGAGTCCCCTCAGAGATTTTTCTGGATCTGCAGCACTCTCCCACCCAGGTGACTGCCATCATGCAGATTGATACAAACAAGTAGTGTGTAAAAATGCTCGTTGGTGTTCAATTAGATATTAATCTGTAGCTTGAAACCAAGGAAGATGAGTCTGAGGCTGGCGATCTGATTTCTGTGCGTGGGAAGACTGCATGACCTCCAGATCACTGGGGTAGCGACCTGGACTCTAAGGGTGAGCAGGGGCACACCCAGACCCTCCGTGGGAGCGAGCAGGGGTCCCAATATCTTGGACAGGGCGAAAAAAGAGGAAAAAATGGAAGTGTGGGGTTTGCAGGCAGCAGGAGTCATCCTCTGTGACTCAGGAGGATGAACAACTGAGCCAACCCAGAGGCAGAGAAGTCAACTGGCCCACCTAAATCCCACCTGTTTTTCCAAGCAGTCACCCAGACTTCATGCTGGCAGACCCGGATGTCTGAGCATCATGTGTGGGTGGGACTCCCCAACAGAGGCTTCACTGAGGACACAGGATCCATTTGGCCTGGCCGTCAGAGTGGGGTCTGAGAACCCATTCCAGAACCTCTGGAATAAAGCCTGGTGTGGTGACGGCCACGACGTCCTAGCATCAAGGACAGATGAGCAACTACTCTCCAATGCAGCAAGCTTTACACTGGACAAAGAAACACCCCAACAGGAGCAGCCCAGCTCCGGCTCCTTCCCCAATCACCTCCAAGGGTCTGGCAGACCAAACACACAGGAAAGCACGAGCACCCCTGGCATACAGAGCAAGCCGCAGCCTCTACATACAAGCCCGCACACAGGGAACCCTGAAGCCCAGCACACCCAGAACCACACCCGCTAAGGCTCTGTTCAGTCATCGGACTATAGAGGTATCCTCGAGTACATCCATGCAGCCTATGAGGTTGTTCTCCGACTGTCTTGGCTGAGCCCATGGGCTATGGTCCACCCTGCCCGGTCCACCTCCTCCCGAGCTCCAGCCCTCCAGGTCCCCCAGGCCCTGGCTTGTGTCACGTGTGTCCCTCCGTCCACTTACCCTCTGTGCCCTTTGAGCCCCTCCCCGCTGCTCTTCCTCCAGTCTTCTGAGGTGGGAGGGTATCTTTCCCTCTAAATGGGGGGGTAGGAGGCCTGGAGAAAGATGCGTGCATTGGGAGTGGCTTGGCCCCCAGGTGGCTCCATCTCTTCCTCCCAAGCCTTCCTCCATTCCGACCTCAGAGTTTTTGGACAGAGCCACCGGCGCCTTGACTCTTCCCTCTCACCAGCCGCGGACCATGTCACCACGTCCGGGAGCCACTGGGTTTCCAAGGAGGTCGGAAGGGCGGGTGTCAGCCCCGGCAGTGTTGTTGTGTCATCCTGTGTCTCTCCACCCTCACCCTGTCCATCCATACCCTAACATTTTTGGGGGTCCCACCGAGATATCTGAGATCTGTTTTTCTCTCTTTCTTATTTCCTAACTGGTGACCCTCTGTGGACTGTGTTGGAACCTGGGAGCAACTGAAGGTTCTGGCTGAGGCTACACTTCAGCGTGCTGAAAGACCCCAGGGAAAAATATCAGGCCGCTGTGGCCTGACTGGGTGAGGGACTAAGGTTAACTCTTGCTTCCTTCTAATCAAGATTTCTGAGTTTCCCCGTGGACCGGGCTGGATCTCGGAGGTCAACTGATGGTCTCTGCCTAAGGCTACTTCTTAGGAAGGCAAGAAGGTCACCGAAGGAAAGTTGGGACCGCCAGCGCCCGTACGGGTGGGAGACAAAGTACTTGGCTTTCTTTGCTCTTTTCCTCTCTGGTTGGCAAAGTAACTTCAAGAAGGCCCTTGAGACTCCAACAGCTGCATAGTACGCCTTTCTGCACCTTGGGTGAGTCATCTCCATTTATCATCCACACACCCACATATTTGGATGTGCTCTCTTGGACCCCTTTGGCTTTGGTTTGGATGACTTTCTGGGTCTCTCAGACTTTTTCCCAGTCCCGTCTTGAAGGAAACCTCATAGCGCTCTGATGGTCAAAAATCCTGGTACCAGGTCTTCCAAGACATGGTGGAACATAGCATCCTGCAAGCTCCAGTGGACACAGGGACAGGAGGACCTCTCTCTTTTCCTCTCTGGTTGGCAATGTAACTCCAAGAAGGACCTTGAGACTCCAACAGCTGCATGGTATGCCTTTCTGCACCTTGGGTGAGTCATTTCCATTTATCATCCACACACCCACATATTTGGATGTGCACTCTTGGACCCCTTTGGCTTTGGTTCGGATGACTTTCTGGGTCTCAGACTTTTTCCCAGTCCCATCTTGGAGGAAACCTCATAGCGCTCTGATGGTCAAAATCCTGGTACCTGGTCTTCCGCATCCCGCAAGCTCCAGTGGACATAGGGACAGGAGGACACTCTCTCCTTGGTGACTCACATCTCTGTACTGATTCCTTTGAACCTGTTGGG
>NW_007180734.1:0-739 GCF_000164805.1 Carlito syrichta
GCCACTGGCTGGGTCCTTTCATGATTTAAAAAGGAAGGACAGACATAGCAGCCCAAAGAGGTCAGGAACCCGAGTGCCTGCTCAGTGAGGAGTTCCCACAGAGGGGGTAGCAGGAAAAACAGAGATTGTGACACCGAGACTATTATAGGAAGTGGCACTTTATTACGCTGGCCATCCCAGTGGGCCCGAGGGTTTAATGCATCCAAATCGAGTGCCCCAGAACAGGAGAAGTGGGATCTTATACCCTTGCTTAGGTAAGGGAGGGGGTCGTGTTGAGTGATTACATACTTCCTTTGGAATTTTACAAGGTTGTACTCAGCAAAATTAGATTTTCCAAAGAACAAATGGTTTCCAGGAACTGCTGGATTGTTAACCGTCAACTTCAGAAGGGGGGTTTTAGATAAGACTCTTTTCCATTTCCATGAAATGGCCAGTCTCTGGGCAATTTGGCCTTTTTAAAACAAAACCTGCCCGGAGCCTGGTGGGTCTTTAAAGTTGCAACTTGCCTTTCAAAAGGAAATACCTTTAACTGCTGCTGGGCTAGTGAGAGATATTCAGTCAGCCCAGTTGAGGCCAACTGCTGATCCTGAATCAGCTACATGTGTTTCTATCTTTATTCACTCAATCATACAAGAAATATATTTGAGCATTTGCCACATCCTGCCACAGGGACAGGGCCACCCCACCACCACCATAGCTAGGCCTGTAGGCCAGAGCCAGCCCAGGCCACTCCTGTGTG
>NW_007180735.1:0-815 GCF_000164805.1 Carlito syrichta
TTTAATGCATCCAAATCGAGTGCCCCAGAACAGAGAAGTGGGATCTTATACCCTTGCTTAGGTAAGGGAGGGGGTCGTGTTGAGTGATTACATACTTCCTTTGGAATTTTACAAGGTTGTACTCAGCAAAATTAGATTTTCCAAAGAACAAATGGTTTCCAGGAACTGCTGGATTGTTAACCGTCAACTTCAGAAGGGGGGTTTTAGATAAGACTCTTTTCCATTTCCATGAAATGGCCAGTCTCTGGGCAATTTGGCCTTTTTAAAACAAAACCTGCCCGGAGCCTGGTGGGTCTTTAAAGTTGCAACTTGCCTTTCAAAAGGAAATACCTTTAACTGCTGCTGGGCTAGTGAGAGATATTCAGTCAGCCCAGTTGAGGCCAACTGCTGATCCTGAATCAGCTACATGTGTTTCTATCTTTATTCACTCAATCATACAAGAAATATATTTGAGCATTTGCCACATCCTGCCACAGGGACAGGGCCACCCCACCACCACCATAGCTAGGCCTGTAGGCCAGAGCCAGCCCAGGCCACTCCTGTGTGCATCCACCCCATCCTGTTCTCCCCATTTCCCTCACTCCTTTCAGCCTCCCCCTGTCTCTGACTTTCTCTCTCTTTCTGGCAGAGTCCCATCTACAAGGAAGACTGCAACTTTTTAGGGCATGATTCATTGAGTGGCATGCCCCTCAGAACCAGTGTCCGAACACTAAAACTGAGATATGCATATGAATTCTCCATATTGCAAGCCAGATAAATGTGAGGTGAGAATAATGATCTGAGGAGGGACGGTGGGATTATGGGGGTAGGGGGAT
>NW_007180736.1:0-1101 GCF_000164805.1 Carlito syrichta
CTTGCTTAGGTAAGGGAGGGGGTCATGTGAGTGATTACATACTCCTTGGAATTTTACAAGGTGTACTCAGCAAAATAGATTTTCCAAAGAACAAATGGTTTCCAGGAACTGCTGGATTGTTAACCGTCAACTTCAGAAGTGGGGTTTTAGATAAGACTCTTTTCCATTTCCATGAAATGGCCAGTCTCTGGGCAATTTGGCCTTTTTAAAACAAAACCTGCCCGGAGCCTGGTGGGTCTTTAAAGTTGCAACTTGCCTTTCAAAAGGAAATACCTTTAACTGTTGCTGGGCTAGTGAGAGATATTCAGTCAGCCCAGGTGAGGCCAACTGCTGATCCTGAATCAGCTACATGTGTTTCTATCTTTATTCACTCAATCATACAAGAAATATATTTGAGCATTTGCCACATCCTGCCACAGGGACAGGGCCACCCCACCACCACCATAGCTAGGCCTGTAGGCCAGAGCCAGCCCAGGCCACTCCTGTGTGCATCCACCCCATCCTGTTCTCCCCATTTCCCTCACTCCTTTCAGCCTCCCCCTGTCTCTGACTTTCTCTCTCTTTCTGGCAGAGTCCCATCTACAAGGACGACTGCAACTTTTTAGGGCATGATTCATTGAGTGGCATGCCCCTCAGAACCAGTGTCCGAACACTAAAACTGAGATATGCATATGAATTCTCCATATTGCAAGCCAGATAAATGTGAGGTGAGAATAATGATCTGAGGAGGGACGGTGGGATTATGGGGGTAGGGGGATCTCAGCTACAGCGGTTCAGCCCTTTAGCCATGTCTGCATGGCTCCCCAAGCCCTCCATGTGGGGGTGGGGTAGGATCTGAGCAAGGGTGCTCTCCCTGCCCCTCAGGGTTGCCTGGGCCAGGGAATAGGGAGGAGTCACTGGGGAGGATTCACCTTCACAAAAAGTTTAATGACAAGTGGATCCTGAGTTTGGGGTCACAGAATATCCTTTCTATGGACAACCTGTTCCCCTCCCCAGGAGGGGGGAGGTCTACAAGTCCACATCAGTCCTGTGGACAATCCCCATCCTACCCTTCTCAAAGAGAATCCCTCTCCAGCCTGGTCTCAGAGCAGCTGCCACCTT
>NW_007180737.1:0-849 GCF_000164805.1 Carlito syrichta
TGGAGAGGCTAAGGCAGGAAGATGGTGGGAGCCAAGGAGTTTGAGCCTGCAGGGAGTGTGATCACACCACTGCACCTCAATTTGGGTGACAGAGCAAGACTCCATCTTTAATGAACAATTAATAACAAACGTAAGAAAAAAATGTTATCACTGCTTCTTGGCATTTTTACCTGGAATAAGCTCTGGCATGCTTCTGGTAGCTACTTTGTTCTTGTCTACAAAGAGGAAGAAAGAGTGAATGCCACTGGTTCCCTACCAGGTTGTTCAAAGCCTCATTGAATCTGTAGTCACTTCTGGGTGGCTTGAACCTAACTGAGCTATGGTGCTCTCTAATCTGTTAACATAAGAAGCTAAATAAAATAAGCTGCATTCAACCCCTCACCCCAGTGTGCTTCCCTCCGGGAAGATTTAAAGTCTTATCAGAGGGGTCTGCACTGTGCAGAGCAGTGTGTTTTTGTAAATCTTTCTGTCCATGCATGGGAGTGTCTGTCATCACGTAAGGGTGAATGCGTCTACACCTCACAAATCTTTTTGTAATATGTTGGAACACTGTAAGCTTGTGACATGTTTGTTCATGACGAGAACTTGACTGTTGGAGACTTTCTTAAAATGCTTTCTTGTCCCTTAAATTACCTGTTTCTTTTTGGCACCCACCTAACTAATCTAAGAAGAAACTAGCTTTTGCAAAGCTTACGGCCTGTATTCAAGTACATACTGGGGTGGGGGGGCAAAAATATATACATGTTTTAAGGGATATTTTCTATGTATTACTGTTCAAAGCTGAATTGAATTATGGTAGCAAAGTTTAGTATGCCATTCAATAAAGAGATAGCATTTATCAAATGAATG
>NW_007180738.1:0-665 GCF_000164805.1 Carlito syrichta
AAGATTTTATATGTTAAGAATCTGAATTCAAAGTTGTTTCTGGAAGGCTATCATGATTAGTCATGGCAAAAAAATAAGAATATGAAATATTCAGATATTGAGTGAATGGGACATTTTAATCTTATAACTTATTTTTGTTAAACAAATCATCTCTCTCACACATCAGAGACATCTACAAGTAGATGTCAGACATTTTATTAGGCTTTCCTGGTGATAACTGAAATGTTTGGTGATTCCATTTTTGCATTGTCATCATATGTCTCACTTCTAAACATTTTTTATAATGAAAATTATTCTACAAATGAACTTTTAGACATCACACATGCTTACTAGTAAACTTCAAATCTGCAAGTAATGAATACCTAAATGCCACAGAAAATGCTTTTGACATGACATGTCACAAATAACCACACCAGCATTGTGGGGGCCTTGTTAAAGACATATTTAAGCCAGCATTTCCTAGAGTGTACATAATAAATTAGTTTAGAGAGGTAATATAATAAAGAATAGTCAGAAAACATAACCACATCATGCTTTATTTATGTGTAAAAATGAATTCAAAATATACAAGATAATATTTGTTTAAATATATTTCTAATCTTAAGATAAAAAGGAACTTTCTATACAAAACACAAAAGGTATTACTCTTAGGGGATACTAACTAT
>NW_007180739.1:0-934 GCF_000164805.1 Carlito syrichta
CCTTGCTTCATTTAAAAACATCTCAGAAATAAGTATTATTTTCCAAATGTATGGTCATTAATGCCAGAAATGACTCTCACAACCATTATCAAAGCTGTTTAATGACACAATTTTGGTTGTCTTCTTATTTGATTGTCTAGCGGCATTTGACTAATTTATTTCTATTTTATACAACTTTTGTACTTGACTTATGGCACGTTGCTTACCCTCTTGTTTCTTCCTCTGCTTCAAGGGCTACTGTTTCTCTGTCTCTTTTGCTTACATGTAGACATTGGAACATTTCAAGTACTAGTCCTTGGACATTCTTTTCTTCTCAATTTATACTCATTTCCAGATGATGTCATTCAGTTTCATGACTTTACATGCCAGTTATATGCCAACAACTAACATGCCTCTGGTGCAGACTTCTCTGAAATCCAGACTTAGGAATTCCACTGACATGTCTACTAGAATGTCTAATAGGCATTTCAAACATAATATGCTCATACATAGCTTTTGATTTTTTGTAACAACAAAAACTATTCCTTCTATACTTCTTTCTAAATAAATATTAACCTCTTCTCTCCAGTTGTTTCACTGGAAAAAGCTATTGGAATTACATTTGACACTCCTATTTCTTTCATCACTCACATGCCACTTATCACCAAATTTTATTTCATCTATCAATGAATTAACCACCTTTCATCATCTTCACTTGGTTCAAGTCATTAAACTCCATTCCCTGAATGACTAGAAATTATTTCCACTGATCTTCCAGCTTTTCCTTATACACCTCAATCTTTTCTCAACAAGAAGGTAGATATGCCTACTTAGACTGTAAGTCACACTTCAACTAGAGTTCCAATTTTCTTCAAGTTTGCCAAAGAGAAATTCATAAACTTGATTCTTAAAGGAAAAACAATGTGCTATGTACTAGAAGAAGCATAACAGGTGA
>NW_007180740.1:0-1135 GCF_000164805.1 Carlito syrichta
TCATGTGTATTTATTCTTTTTCCTGTACTCTTGTGAAAAATGTTGTCTTTTTTCCCCTTTTCTTCTGTGTTTAGTACTTTCTTAAGTGTTTCATGTAGAGGTGGTTTGGTGGCAGCATAAGTTCTTAGGGATTGGATATCTGGGAAAGATTTTAATTCTCCCTCACTGATGAAGCTTAATCTGGCAGGGTAGGTTATTCTTGGTTGAAATTGGTTATCTTTTAGGACTTTGAAGATAGGTCTCCAAGCTCTCCTAGCCTGCAGGGTATCTGTAGATAAATTTGCTACTATTCTAAATGGTTTTCCATGGTAGGTAATCTGATCTTTTTCTCTTGCTGCCTTTAGGATTTTTTCTTTTATGCTTACTTTGTTTAGGCGAATTATTATGTGTCTAGGAGTTGGTTTTCTCATTTGTTGTCTTGCAGGGGTTCTCTGGATCTCTTGTGTTTGAGTTTTGCATCATTTATTAGATAAGGGAAGTTTTCTTGAATGATCTCATGGAAGGTTTGTTCCAATATGGTCTCTGTCTCTCTTTCTGCCTGAGGCAGACCAATTACTCTTAGGTTAGGCCTCTTGAGGTAATCGCTCATCTCTTGAAGGTTGGAGTGTAAACTAGTTCAACCTCTGTGGAAAGCAGTGTGGTGATTCCTAAAAGCTCTAAACATCAACCTCCCATATGACCCTGCAATCCCCCTACTGGAAATATACCCTGACGAAATCAAATCACTCTATAAAAAAGATACCTGCACACAAATGTTTATTGCAGCATTGTTCACAATAGCAAGAACCTGGAACCAACCACACTGTCCATCAAAAGAGGACTGAATTTAAAAAATGTGGTACATATGCAAGATGGAATACTGTGCAACCATAAAAAAGAACAAAATCATGAATTTTGCAGTAACCTGGATGGAGCTAGAGTCTATAATACTAAGTGACCTCTCACAGAAAAAAGATCTGAGTATCACTTGTTCTCACTCATATAGTGGACCTTGATCATCCAATGCACTACTATAAGAAAATGACTGACAGTGTTGGGAAACTATGGGGGGAGATGGGACTAACGGTAGTAAACATCTGTTTAGAGATGGGGAGACACCAGTTATCAACAAAGGGGCCTGAATGAAGCATATTTG
>NW_007180741.1:0-828 GCF_000164805.1 Carlito syrichta
CATTTGTTTCCAGGTATCTTTTGATCTCTATTTTGATGTCATCATTGACCCAGGAGTTATTTAGCATCATGCTGTTAGTGTCCATGTCTTTGTGGGTTTTGGGGGGCTTTTTTGGTGTCAATGTTTATTTTTATTCCACTGTGGTCCGAGAAGGTGCATGGTAGAATTTCAGTCCTTTTAAATTTGCTTATACTTGATTTGTGTCCAATTATGTGGTCGATCTTAGAATATGTTCCATGTGGTGATGAGTAGAATGTGTATTCTGTGGTCTTTGGATGGAGTGTTCTATAGGTATCAATTAAGTCCATTTGGTCCAGAGTCTCATTGAGGTTCCGGATCTCCTTGCTGATTTTTTGTCCTGATGATCTGTCTAAGGTTGTGAGTGGTGTATTAAAGTCCCCAGTTATTATGGTGTTAGAGTCAATGTCTTTCTTTAGTTTTCCTAGAAGTTGCTTTATGAATGTTGGTGCGCCTATGTTGGGTGCATATATGTTTAGGATAGATATTTCTTGTTGATGGAGTGAACCTTTTATCATTATGTAGTGGCCCTCTGTATCTTTTTTAATTTTTGATAGCTTAAATGGTATTTTGTCTGAAATTAGGATCGCGACTCCTCCTTTCTTTTGTGTTCCATTCGCCTGAAAATTTGTTTCCCATCCTCTTACTTTGAGTCTGTGTATGTCCTTTCTAGTGAGATGGGTCTCTTGAAGGCAGTATATTGTTGCCTGGTGATATTTTATCCATTTTGTCATTCTATGTCTTTTCAGTGGTGCGTTTAGTCCCTTCACATTCAGACTAATTATTGAAATGTGAGAGTTCCTCCCTATC
>NW_007180741.1:922-84289 GCF_000164805.1 Carlito syrichta
AGGTTATTCTTGGTTGAAATTGTTTATCCTTTAGGACTTTGAAGATAGGGCTCCAAGCTCTCCTAGCCTGCAGGGTTTCTGCAGATAAATCTGTTGCTATTCTGATTGGTCTTCCATGGTGGGTGATCTGGCCTTTTTCTCTTGCTGCCTTTAGGATTTTTTCTTTTGTGCCTACTTTATTTAGGCGAATTATTATGTGTCTAGGAGTTGGTCTTCTCATTTGTTGTCTTGCGGGGGTTCTCTGAATCTCTTGTGTTTGAATTTTTGTATCACTGATTAGATGAGGGAAATTTTCTTGAATGATCTCGTGGAAAGTTTGTTCCAATGTGGTCTCTGTTTCTCTTTCTGCCTCAGGGAGTCCGATTATTCTTAGGTTAGGCCTCTTGAGGTAGTCACTCATCTCTTGAAGGTTTTGTTCTGTCTTTTTTAGCTTATTTTCTGTGTTTTTAAGAGTTTGGGTTATTTCTATATTTTGGTCCTCAAGCTCTGAGATTCTTTCTTCTGCTTGGGTAATTCTGCTTTCCATGCTTATCAATTTGTTATTTATTTCATTCACAGTATTCTTTATTACTGTTATCTCAGATATCAGCTCCTTCCTAGTTTCTTCTTGTGTCTCCTCAATTCTTTTTAGTCTCTCCATTATTGTTTTGATATCTACATTTGCATTTTGAGACCCTTCATTCTGGGGACTTTTCATTGTTTGTATTCCAAAGTCAATTTTCTCAGTGTCTGCTCTCCCAGGCGTCTGGGAGAGACCCATACTCTTCTTTTGGTTTTTCTTCATTTCTGTAGATTTTTCTTCTTTTACCCCTTTCCCTCCCCCTCTTCAATTCTGTTTTTGAGGGAAGGTGGGGTTGCTTTTATTTCTCTTCTGCAATGACCTGTTCTTCCTTATGAGGGTCTTCTGGTTTTGTTCACTTTTCCCTCTGCTTTACAGTCTGTCTATTCAGCAGTTTGCAGTCTTGGTCCGTTCAGAGAATCTCACCAGTTCACCTATGCCGTCGCCATCTTGCCCCGTCTCCTACAGTTTCTTAACTCATAAGAAACTTCATGATAGTATGTTCACTCGAATGACTTCAATGGAGGGGATGCACGACTCTCACATCTGCAAATTTAGTTATCAGTGAAAGTACCAAACAATGACATGGACATTGGAATATGAAAATGGTAATTAGAAAAATAATCCTGGCTTTTAATCAAGAAAGTTCTCATTTCAACAGTCACAATACTGAGACCAGAAATAAGTGTCTCTTATAAAGTCAGCTTCACAAGTTACTACTTGGTTGTTTTTAGTGCACCTATGCAGAACTATCCAGCTTATTACTTTTGATATGCTGAATTGCCTAATTTTCACTCAAACACTTAATTCCTCTTGGTGACTCTCATCGTTGTGATGCTACTTGGTTTCAATTAAAGATTTACTTAACTAAATTGTCTAAATCAATAGGTACCTGATGAAAGTAGAACTTTCATCACCATAATGAGTAGTAATCAAATACTGTAAGGTTTAACGTTCACAATAAATACTTCAGAATAACCAGTTCTTTTCCCAAAAAGAGAATATTTAAAATAAAAATATTATCTTAGCTTTGATATCAAGACTCATAAATATTCAAAGTATGAAGAGTGCTGTTGTGATTATTTTAACTGCTAATTTCATCTTCCAAAATTCCATTTGAAAATATTTTTATTTGGCAAGTACAATAAAATTATAGAAATATTTCCCTAAAGTATAAATTAAGAGCATGACTACATGATGACATTTTAAAACATTAATTATACTGGTTGCTCTTGTTGAAATTTAATAGCTTACTCTTTACATTGCAAGTTTAGTATAGTCAGGAGCAATTTTATCACAAAAAAGACATAAGCATTATATGCACAAAACTAAATATTTAAAGCCAGGAATCCTGACATCTACCACTTGTGAACATGGGCAAGTCACTTAACCTTTTCTGAGCTTCCATGATGTCACTTGGAAAACAGGGCACAGATATCCTCTAACAATTAGTGTGACAATCATTTGAAATCATAAATATGAAAGGACCAATAAAAACTGATCCTCAATATCAGGTGAAAGATTGGATGAGAGCATGGATGGATAGTAGGATGGAAGGGTGGATGAATGATTGAATTAGATGCATGAATCAATCAACCCTCAAGAATCCCAAAGGCAAAAAGAAGAGAAGATGAAGTTCAGGAAAAGAGACAACAAAACCGTTTATTATTAATACCTAACCCAGTATCGGACAGCTATCCAAATTGTCTATCAGCTGCTAAATATACTGACATGCTGCCTCTAAGCTAGCTTGGAGGACATTGCTATCTGCCCCTGACCCCACGCTTCCAACTCTTGGAGAATTCCCTGCTCCTTCTCCTCCCCGGTTCCACCAACACCAACTGTCCTCAGTTCCGCACAGGCACTAAGTATATATGAGTAAAGGTACGTCTTGGGTGTGGTAGGAAGAATTCTAAAATGAGTCCCTGGAATTCACACCTTGCGTGATTTCCTGCCCTTGAGTGCAGAAAGAATCTGTGAATGTGATGAGTGCCATGCACATGATTAGGTTTCACAACCGAGGTGAGGAAATTTTGAAGATGCAAATAAGGTCCCTAAATCAGTTGACTTGGAGTTCATTAAAAGGTCTGAGCAATCAAGCATCCTGGCTAAGCATTGGGTAAACTCTTTAAAAGAGTCAAGAGATATTCTTGCTGGCCTTGAAGACACAGCCCCCATGAGTTTGGCAGCTTCAAGGAGAATAATTCTGCTAACAACACCCTGAGCCTCAGATAAGACCCCAGTACTGGCCAACACCCTCATTACAGCCTTGTAAGATCCCAAGCCTGGATGCTGACCTACAGAAACCATGAGATGTTGAATGCATGTTGTCTTAAGACACTAAGTGTGCAGCAATTTGTCATGCAGCATAGAAAACGAATACACATTTAAACCATTATGCTAAGGTGCTAATACTCATCTCAATTACAGCTCACAGCAAGTTGATGACCTAAGTGCTATGGTTTCCTTGTTATAGATACCACTAACATGATGCAGACATACAAAATAATGTCACCAAAAATGCACAACTGGGCCAGGCTCGGTGGCTCAGCCTGTAATCTCAGCACTTTGGGAGGCTGAGACGAGAGGATTGCCTGAGCCCAAGGGTTCAAGACCAGCCCAGGCAACTTGGCAAGACCTTACCTCTACAATAAATAAATAAATAAATTAGCCAGGCATAATAGTGTACACCTGTAGTTCAGGTTACTTGGAAGGCTGAAGCAGAAGGATTGCCCAAGCCCAGCAGGTCGACACTGAGGTGGCCATGAATGTGCCACTGTACTCCAGCCTGAGTGATGGAGTGAGACTCCAACTCAAAAAAAGAAGCAAAGAAACAAAAAATGTACAACTGGCAAAGCTGAACTATCTAAACTCCAAGCCCTCATTAGCAGTGTTTAATCTGCCTTTCTAATAAATACATATTCACTTAAAATGGGGCCAAAAAATCACTGATGAATCTGCATTCATTTGCACCTGAGCTTTATGGGCAGCAAATTTGGAGGTGGCCACAGATAAGTTCTCTTTGTTATAAGATATAGCCATTTTGCACAGACCAAAATGGTGCTTGCAGTCTTTGTGACTGATCCTGCTCCAATACTGGTTAGCCTGGGAAGCCTAAGGGGCTGAGGTTTCAGGTGTGACTCAGTTTCCCTGGTGACACAGTTTCTTAGTGACAAAAGTAGAGGGGTTAGTCTGTGTACAAGGACCTTCCAAAGCCAGCTGTCATGCCAGCATTTGTGGACAATCAGGCAGTAGAAACAAGAAGATTCTATGCCAGTATGTAGTAAATTTCTATACATACAGAATATTAAGTATAAAACAGAGCCAATTTTCAAGACACAAATTAATCTCAACAAATATAGATGATTATAGTCTTACTTGAATCTTCAGGAATGTTGAATTTTTCTTTGTCATCTTCCAGGAGTTCATTAACTCTGGGCAAATTAATGAATGTGTTAGAATCACTCAGGAACGATGCTTGGTCCTTGCAAACCATCTTCATCACAGATTGGAAAGAACCAAAGGCTGAACTTCGGGCCTGGGCATTTTGTAAAACCTGAAAATATAAGAACAATAAACTGCAAGTACATAATGACTTAAAACAATTCCCTTGCATACTTCTGAAAGTGTAGTCCCTTTGATGTACAAGATGTTTGACAAGTCAAAGGAATGGGATCTCTGCTTTAGACTTTTCTGGCCTAGGGATACGATTCAAATCACTGCAACGATTTTCTGGCCAACATACTTGGTAGAAGAGGAAAATGTCTCTCTCACATTCACATTCACACACACACACACACACACACACACAGACACACACACAATAGCAACTCATTATTTATCTAATAATAAGTTATTAATCCATAAAAATATCACTAACTTGGACTAATTAATAGTCTTAATGTGTGTCTACACCATCAAATTACCCCAATAATTAAGAGCTACACAAATTGCCCATCAGCTGGTGGACTTACTGACATTCTCCCTCCACAGAGGTTCTGAAGACATTGCTATCTGGCTCCTTATTCTAAACCTCCCACCCTAGACAATCCCACTCTCCTCCATGCCTGTGCAGAGTCAGTTCCATCCCAAGCAAAGAGAGTTCAAGCGAAAACTAATATCAAGCCACCAACCTCATTCCAGTTTGTGTTTACATTCGTAGCAAATGATCTTCAATTTGTAAGCCAATTACTTATATGTAAATAAATGTTTTAAGGTTTTTGAAAGCAATTTGCTTTCTGAATGAAGTTAAACAGGCCCTTGACATCTCATCTGTGGTAATAATTGCGTTCATAATTTCTTAAGTCCTAGACAATGCACGCACTGTCCCAGTCTCCCCATGGGTGCAGTGTGGATCAACAATGGCAATTTCAGATGCCAGGCCTGATGCTGTGCCATCCCGTTGCCTCCAGAGATATTAAAAGCTATTTCCACTCTTGTATTTTGCTGTCTCAGGCAAATTCTACAGGTGAGAAGATAAATAAAGGCAAAAAGAGGAAATACGGAGAGAGAAAAAAATTGAATATCTTTCTAGGGGCGAAGATGAAACACATACCTGTTGAAAGTCTGGCATATCTAGCAAGGCAGAGATTTCAAATGTGTGAAGAAATTCAGGGAGGTATTCAAAGACATGCTGGGCTTTGGCAAGCAAGGAGCTGAGACTGGAAACTACATCTAACAGGGAGCTGAGCAAGCCATTTCCTTCAGAAGGTATCAGAGTCTTCAAGGACAAAAACAAAAACAATACAACATGACACACCCAACACTGTACTTTAACTCTTACCATCACCTTTTGAAAAGTGAAGACTGGGTCATTTGATTTTATTCTCCCTTGAACTTCAGAGACATCTTTGTTGTATTATATAAAAGTTGTCTTTATTAGAGTGTGTGTATATATAATATAGTTCAGTTCTTTGGAGTACACTAAATTATTAAAATGGAAACCACAAACAAATGTGATCCATCATTAAAATTCAAATTATTAACAAAATATTTTTTGTACCTTTGAGGCGACTAAGGTAGAAATTTAAGATGAGATTCAAAATATAAGCAATGCTTATATATGAAAGAATTTACATTTATCTACTGCCTTACTGTATTTGTGAGGTTCACACACCATTTCAGCCTTTCCGATACCATGGGGATGTGCATTATAGTGTTCATTTTGTGGATGAGGAAACTGGAAGATATTACAGGGCTTCCTGGAGTCTCACAGCTAGAAGGCTCCAGGCTGTGAATTTACCTCAGATATTTTAAAAATATCAGTGACCTTAGAAAGCTACGTGTGCTATCCCCACCTCACATGTTATGAATTTTACTTGTTATTTGCATAGTCTCAGTTTCTAGACTAAATTCCTTAAAGGCAGGGTTTGTCTAGGGTTTTTGGTTGCTATTTATTTGTTTGCTTGTTTTGTTTTCTGTCTTGGTCATTTATGTAGCTACCTGACATAGGACAGCATCTGGGAATATCAGTTGCTCAGTACATATTTGCTGGATGAATGGGTAGATGAGCAAATGCTTTTCAGGCAGGAAAACTCAAGACAACTCTCCTCCCTCTGTCATTTGCCTGCTGAATTTCAACTTTTCCAGACTGGGGCGGGGCCTCCTCCCTCATCATCACTGCTCCTTTATCTTTGCTCACTGAGGTTCTGCTCCTGCCACTTGGGAGCTGGCCCTGCAGCTGACACTCAGGGCCCCAAGATCACAGCTCCATCCTTCGCAGATGTGCTCTGCTAATAATAATAATTCCCTCCATTTGACAAGAGAGACAACCCAAGAAGGGGAAACGGCGGGCAGTTTTTGTACCTTCTTCTGCCCACCACTCTAATTATAGCTGCCCTTTAGAAATGGCACACAGCGACCCATGACTTAGGGTGGGGAGTGCCTGGGATTCTGCTGTAGCACTGACAGTCCAGGCGAATGTGCCAAATTAGTATCACAAATATTAGTAAAGTAAAAATAAATAAAATAGCAAATTGTGTGTTGCAGAAGGCTTCATGACCAAGGAATTCATGGTCAGCCTAATAAAGCAGAACACACGAGGACCTGGAGTGGGCTGGAGCCCCGCTGGGATCCTCACATGGATGCCCGTGACTGCAGGTGTGGGACTGCCCTACCATCCCTGAGCAACGTCTTGCCTTTGATCAACTGTCACAGGCCGTGCATATAGAGGGGACCTGGCAAACAGGAGCTGTTGCTATTGATGGTGGTGCCACTCCCACTGTGTCTGGGAGACTGAACCCAACCCATTATCTCATCCTCCAAAGAAATCTTGGCATGAATGGTGGCCTTTATCTCAGTAATTATGGGGCCCCTTAAAAATCCTCATCTCAAATACCTTTGTGTGCATAACAGAACAGCCGCTAAAATATTGGCTGTGGGAACAAATGCAGAACTAAACCGTTCTGTGTGTTAACCGGAAATATTAACTCTAGGGGATGAGGTGGGCTCTCAAATCATGGGGACACAGGAAATGCTTACCCTCGACTTTTGGTTTTAAAATGCATCAGTTCTGAAATTTAATATTTGCTCCCTGAACGTGTGTGTGTGTGTGCGTGTGCGTGCGTACGTGTGCGTGTGTGCGTGTGTGGGTATGCGTTCCAACATTTACCCACTGGATTCTTGGGTTGTGGAAGTGAAGAAGGCCATGAATAACTGGAATGGCAAACCAACCCTTTCCTGCCCACAAGATTGTTCTCCCAGACTTGGAATGCCATCAGCCTCCTTGCCATACTGCACACCATGCAGTCCCCCTGATTAACCCTGATGTTGTGAGCTATATTCCTAAAGGAAAAACAATGCTAAGGGCAAGGAATAAATTTTCCAGAAACTTAAGTAAAGATTCAAACAGTGGAAGCCAGAAGAAGGAAGAATTTCTGGAAGGGGCCGCCCCAACAGCAGGGAGCTAAGGTTGGGAACTGAGTGGCCTCCACGAAGGACCCTCAGGCCTCACGAAGGACCTGGACTTGGGTTTGCCTGAGGTCTCGCTCACCTTCCACCTCCAACCCCCTCCTGCAGATGGTATCGTCTTGAGGTTCCTGCAACCCCTCCACACCCTCACAATGCTATACGTGGGAGTATCATGGGCAGGTAAAGAACCTGCAAGCATAGGGCCTTCCCATGCTCCCACCTCCCCACACCTTCTCCAGGGCAGTCCTGGACACTTTCTACTGACAGGTCCACCATGGTAGGGGAGCAGCTCCTGACCTGGGCAGCTCCGGAGTGGACCCCACATACTCCCAGGCTTCCCAAGCACACTCCAAGAAGATGGCCTTCAGAGGAGGGAATACCTAGCGCTAGAGGCCAGTGGTGTTTTGTTGTTTGTTTTTTTTTTGCTGTTGGTTGTGCCATATTGAGAGTGAAGACCACCACCAACGCTGTGCCAGTACCCTGATGCACCTGACTCCAAAGGCCCCCTGAAGGGTCTCCTCAATATCCCTTTGTTGTGGCAAATTCTTCTTGAGCAGCACCCTGGAATTAGCCAACAGATGACACCAGAGACTGGCAAAGGCTGCCACAGAGTGGCCCAGTGCTGGTGTCCAGCCGCTGCGTGCCCAGGACATACTCTACTCTTCACATAGCACTGCATGGCGCTCTTCATAAGTTCCACTGCCCTAGCTGGCAAAGCCCTCCATACCTTGTAGATGAAAGATCGCAGGTTCAGGTTTCGAATCATCAACACAATCAGCGGATACACTTGTGACCCCGGCAGGCCACAGAGTTCCTTAGTGGCAAACCACGATTTTTCATCCTCAGGAAATGTCAGCAGGAGATGAAGGATTTCCTCATCACACTTTCCAGACAGAGCCATGGTGAGGACACTAGAGAGAACCTGTTTCAAAGCATGAAGATCACAGATGAGAGCAGCGAGGACAGTCTGTGCTTGGCCTCAGACTCAGAGATCCGTCAAGGAGGAGGCGCCCAGAGTGTATTTCCCAACACGCTGGGGACTGAGCTGAAGATCCACAGAGCCCAGCCTGTGGCTCTGTTTTCAACATTTTGGTTGGAAATGTCTCTGAAATGTGCAGATTATTCTCTGACTTCTTATGCAACTTGGCCTTGAGGGTTTGGGAACAGTGTTCCCAAACCTTTCCTCCCTCTGCTCTCTGGAGGACTCACCCCAGACAGTTGCCCCACACCCCACACCCCACACCCCACACACTCCGGATGCTGTCCTCGTAGTTAGTGTTTGTATCTTCTTTTTCTGATATTAATTCTTACGTTTTGTTTTCAGTTTATCAGCTTTTGCTTTTCAGTGTTATCAGTGTGAAACTGTTATTTTTTGCCACCTCCATGGGGCAAAACAGATTGAAAACAGGATTACAAAGCTTGTTATTTAAAAAAGAGAGAGAGAGAGAAAAGAAAAATAAATAAACTCAGAAGGAGGCATTGAGGAGAACTTGCATCCGTTTCTAGTTCATTAGTATTCTGTACAACAATCGAAGGCTCTGAGGTGCTTCGTTTTGGCTTGCCTTTCAGTTAATGCCCTTTGCAATATGCCAAATTACAAAGTAAAAGAAAACAAAAACCACACTTCCTGTTCTACGTTTATGCTCTTCGTGCTATGATTGTTGTAAAACACCCAGGCTAAGAGAGGCCAAAGTGCACCAACTCTTGTCAACAGGAGCTACTGTGCCCTGATTAGGAGTCCTGAGATCAAGTAGAACTCACCAGATGAGTTCATATGTCATAAAATGCCACAAAAAAAGTCAAGAATCATGCATTAGTTAGCGTTCTCCAGAGAAATAAAACCAACATTGTATATATGTGTGTGTATGTGTATGTATGTACAGTTATGTGTCCCTTAACAAAAGGCATATGTTCTGAGAAATGCAGTTAGGCAATTTCACCATTGTGTGAAGGTCATAGAGTATACTTACAACAAATCTAAATGGTCTAGCCTACTACACATCTAGGCATTTATGGTCTAGCCTATTGCTCCTAGACAACAAACCTGTACAGCATGTTACTGTCCTGTATACTGTAGGCAATTGTAACACAATGATAAGTATCTGTGTATCTAAATATAGCTAAACATAGAAAAGGTTGAGTTAAAATATGGTATTATACTTTTATGAGACCACTATCATATATGAGGTCCATTGTTGACAAAATGTCGATATCTGGTGTATAATAGTGAGCTGCACATAGAATGGTGGCCCCATAAGATTACAATGGAGCTGAAAAATTCCTGTCTTAACTATTGTAACATTGTATCACAACACATTACTTACCTGTCTGTGGTGATGCTGGTGCAAGCAAACCTACTCCTAGCAAGGGTATCATACAATTATGTACAGTATATAATACTTAATTGCAATAAGCAACTGTTACTGGTTTATGTTGACTAAACTACAGTTCTATCATTATCTTAGAGCGCACTTTTACTTATTAAAAAAAATTATAGAATATCCTCAGGCAGGTCCTTCAAGAGGTGTTCCAGAAGAAGGCATTGTTCTCACAGGAGATAATGCCACGTGTGTTATTGTTTCTGAAGGCCTTACAGTGGGACAAGACGTGAAGGTAGAAGGCAGTGGTATTGATCATCCTGACTTTGTGTAGGCCTACGCTAATGTGTGTGTTCGTGTCTTAGTCTTTAACAAAAAACAATTTCAAGTGAAATAAAGCAAAATAATTTTTAAATAGAAAAAAGTTCATACAATAAAGATGTAAAGAAAATATATTTTTGTACAGCGCTACAATGTGTTCATGTTTTAAGTGTTATAACAAGTCAAAAGTTTAAAAAAATTAAAAATTGTGTAATGTAAAAATGTTACAGTAATCTAAGGTTAATTTATTACTGAAGAAAAATATTTCCTATAAATTTAGTATGGCCTAAGAACACAGTGTTTATGCAATAGTGTACCGTAATATCCTAGGCTTTCACATTCTCTCACCACTCACCCACCAACTCATCCAGAGAAACTTCCAGTCCTACAAGCTCCAGTCACAGTATGTGTTCTGTATAGATGGACCATTTTTTAAGGTTTCATACCGAATTTTTTACTGTACCTTCTCTATGTTTAGATATGTTTAGATATACAAATACATACCATTATGTTACAATTGCCTACAGTATTCAGGACAGTGAGATACCACATAGGTTTGTAGCCTAGGAGCCATAGGCTAGCCACGTAACCTAGGTGTATAACAGGCTAGACCATCCAGGTTTGTATAAGTACACTCTATGATGCTCCCACAATGGCAAAATTGCCTAATGCCAGATTGCTCAAAACATATCCCAGGCATTAAGTGACACATATCTTATACAGAGAGAGATTTGTTGTAAGGAGCTGATTCATGCCATTTTGGGGGCTGGCAAGTCCCAAATCTGCACAGTGGGCATGCAGGCTGAGAACCCAGGGAGGAACAGATATCTCAGCTTGAGTCTAGAAATAGAATTCCCTCTTCCTTGGGGGACCTCAGGATATTTTTCCTAAAGGCCTCTGACTGATTGGATGAGGTCCAATCACATTAAGGCAAGTAATATGCTTTACTCAAAGTCTTCTGATTTTGCAGACCTAACCCTGAATTGTACCCCACATACTTAAAATTAAAAATTTAAAAAAAAAAAAGTCTTCTGATTCAACTGTTCATCTCTTCCAAAAAAAAATACCTTCACAGAGACATTTAGAATAACGTTTGACCAAATATCATCTGGGTATCATGGCCTAGCCGAGCTGACACACAAAATTAATCATCACAAATGGCTAGAATACTCTAGTATGCTAGTATACATTTTAAATCATTAAGAAAGAATGTTCTTTCATCACTACTGTACCAAGAAGCCCTTTTTCCACATGCGACTTACATGATGTAGACTTACTTTGGTGAAGTTTTTCTTAATGTCCTGTTCTTAATGTCCCTGACTCACAGGGAGAGGGAGGTGTCAGGGGAAGGATGGGGTGTGGGATATGGGCACCCACCCTTTGCTATAATTAGAGCAGTCCCTTTTTGATCAGTTCCATAAAATGGGTTTCTGCACAAAAAAATTTTTATTTTTAATGACGCTCATCCAAAATCCCAATTCCAGAGGACTTGCTCCCAGTTTTTCATAAGAACCAACCTAAACTGACCCAATGAAAGTCTTTTCTGCATTTGTTACAGTCTTTGTCTTAAGTATTTTCTAGTGCATCACACAGCCGGCTCCATGAAATATTATATTCAGTGAACTTCTTAGAATTTAATCCCAGGGTAAAAAAAAAAATTTGTCCTAGAATGTTTGACATGTCTCTTTACCAAACAGGGAGGGTCCCACATGCTGTCACACAGAATCTCCATAATCACAACACACAAAGGCAACAGAATGCCCTGGAGGCATATTTGCTTACATCCCTTCTCTGTAGCTTCTGTTTACTATTGTTTACCTCTCTACTATTCAAAGTTGCCTGTATTCAAAATTTACTATTCCCAGATTTTTCTGTTTAAAAAGCACTTGTCTGAAAGCAGGTGGGAGCAGGGTGGAGGAGAATAACAAAAAACCAAGACAATGCTCAGTTTTGCTTGGCTGGAGACATGTGACTCTCATTCAAAGTCAAGCCGGTGCCTTTCAATTTAGGGCTTACTTAGGCTAATATTGCAAATGACAAGAAACACTTGCTGCTGTTACTCTGTGTCCGCATGTGGCTGGTAAAGCTGCAAGGGGGCCAGGAAGCCAGGGTAGATGCCTCTCACCCGGTGAGCCTACACACACACTCAGCCACTTAGATAGCTATCTGGGTATTTATCTGGTCTAAAAATGACAATGCTCTGTCCCTAGGAGAGATGTTTGCATTTTTAGCAGGGGCTTGTTTACTGGACATCTGTAGAAACCCTAATTCTGTTTAGAGCAGAGCATCAGAGATGGTCTCGATGTCGCTCAGCTGATCATTGTAGACTCAGACGTGCAGGGGAAGCATGGGAGGGACTGTTATTACTGGCAAGCCATCAGCAGCTACCAGCAGAAACACAGGTTTGACTTACAGGATATTTAAAGAAAAAGATAAATGAAAATTAGATGGGATGATTGATTAAGAATGCTGATTACACTATCTAGTTGTGATCAGAAAGAAAACACTGGCATTGACTTGGGAACACTGGAGATATCAGGGTAGACAGACTCTGCCAAGTTGGTATTTGTAGGACAAAAAGGTGAAATTAGGGCAAATGTTAAAAAGTAGACCCTGCACATTTCAGAGTGGAGCAATGTGGCCCTCTGTTTTCAGGACCTCATCTGAGCTCAGATGTGCTCACGGGATAAAGAGGCACATACCAAAGTTGAGTATCAGAGAGCAGAGGAAGCTATGAGGACCCATCTAAAAGGACTGAAGCCACAAGGTCGGTGATACAGACTCCAGCTCATGCTGCATGACTGCTGGAAAACTAGGCCAGGTGTGGCAAGTCACGCCTGTAATCCCAGCACTTTGGGAAACCAAGGATTGTTTGAGCCCAGGAGTTTAAGACCAGCCTGGATCACATGGCAAGATCTTGTTTCTACAATAAACCAAAAAATTAGCTGGGCATGGTGGCACATGTTTGTAATCCCAACCGCTTGGGAGACTGAGGCAGAAGAATCACTTGAGCCCAAGAGGTTGAGGCTACCTTGAGCTGTGGCTGTGCCACTGCACTCCAGCCTGGACAACAGAGTGAGATGAAAGAGAAAAGAAAAAAGGGAGGGGGAGGGAAAGGGAGAAGGAGAGAGAGAGACAAAGAAAGAAAGAAGAGAGAGAAAGATGGAGGGAGGGAGGGAGAGAGGAAAGGAAGGAGGGAAGAAGGAAAGAAGAAAGTCACTTAATGTCTACGAGGCTCAGTGAAGGTGATCACAAAACCCAGCAGTCATTAGAAGACTTCAATGAGATGTCAAGTTCTCCGTTCAAAAGATAGCAAATGAAAGTGCTCGATAATGATAATTATTAGTGATAATGATCATCAGTAACTACCAGAACAACACAGGTATGACTGACAGATTATTTAAAGAAAATGATCAAGAAAAATTAGACAGGTTTATTGGTTGAGAATGCAGCTTACCCTTAAGACCATGAGAGAACTCATTCATTCCTTCTTTGTTTCCACCAGCCTAAAGAGAGCCACCTTTGCACTGGAAGGAGTAAAGCAGCATGCTGAGAGGTCTGTGGACTAGCACCACATTCCTTCCTGCTCCTCCCCACCCTGTACTGTTCCTGGGCAGCTGACCTCTAGGGCATCACCAACAGTGCCCTTGCCCAGTGAGCCAGGCACTAGGCTGGCAGCAGTTCTTCAATGAAGCCACAGAAAGTGTGTGTCCTCTCCCCCACACACTCCATTTCCAGTTACTACTCTCCTTTTATGCCTTCAGACAGGGTCACAGTTCTACTGTTTATCTATTTAAGAAGTCATGGAGGAAATGAAAACTACCTCAGTTTTATTTTTTAAAGAAGACTTTAGAAATCGCTGAAAGATGACAACATCCACTCTGGAAGAATTGTGACCATAGATTATCCAGCAGATGATGCATAAACCCTTGGTTAAAAAGGAGATTACTAGAAACCACGTCGGTAGAGTCACCATGAATAGTCTGTGTCAATATAAAGTTGTTTGCTTTTGATAATAAAATTATCAGGCTAGTAAGTCACCAGAACACTCAGAATACATGTTGTGACTGATTTAAGAGCCCAAAGAAACTGAAAAACGGCACCTTCCCAGGCTATGATCATCCTTCTGCACTAATGGTGCAAGCAAACAGACAGGTGATACCCTCATCTTCTTGGTGACTGGTGAAGTTGAGAAGGACAAATGACACTTTGCAAGGATCTAGTCAGGATTAAAAACACTTTGAAAGTTAGAATACTCGGTCAGAAGCAGCAAGAAGAGTTTTTGCAGAGCTCAATGCCAATCCTGAAATTTCAGTTCAGGCGCATTTACGTAATAGGAAAAGAAAGGTGCAAAGAATAACTGAAAGTAGGAAGAGAACAAATGCATCAGCAAGCAGCAATTTACTTAAAACTATCCTTCATCATTGAAGCAACAGCAACATGTGATGGAAGGATAGGACAGCTGGCGTTCAGAGGCCTGGATTTTAATTCAGCCCCCTCCACAGTTATGACTTTCATGGTACCACACTTACCTTAAAAAGGAGAGAAACAGCTTGCTCTGAGGGAGTTAAATGAAACGCAAATGCATTTAGCACCATACGTGGCTTTCATAGACCTAAAAAAGCTCTAGCTGATTAATGGAAGAAGGAACGCCAGAGTTTCACTTCGTCTTAGTGAATGCTGAATGAGAACCTACCACGTTGAGTGAGAACACCCTGTGGGAATGACAAATCAAACAGGAGAAGAGTCCAACCCTATGAGCACCAGAGACTGAGCCAGTGGGAAAGGATGGGCATGTGTGCTTAATCCTGGGTACCCCGGATTACAAGGACCATAGCTTCAATCTAGTGATATTATGGTCATGGATCAAGGTTGCAGCCTAGGATGAGCTCCCTCCAGGATGACAGTGTACATAACAGGAGATGCCTGGTTCCAGGAGATGCCTTGTCAAATCCCTCCACGTGGTCCAAAAAATCCCAAAATCTAGCCACAGATTAATTATTTTATTATTTATTTATTTCTTTATTTTTAGTTGGAGTGTCACTCTGTAACCAGGCTGGAGTGCAGTGACACGTTCACGGCCACCCCAGCGTTGACCTACTGGGCTCTGGCATTCCTTCTGCCTCAGCCTTCCAAGGAGCTGGAACTACAGGCATGCACTACCTAATTTTTTATTTTATTGTAGAGACAAGGCCTCACCAAGTTGCCTAGGGTAGTCTCAACCTACAGACTCGGGCAATCTACTCGCCTCAGCCTTCCAAAGTGCTGGTATTACAGGCTGAGCCACCAAACCCAGCCCAATTATTTTTCACACATTTTTTTCTCTTTCAGAATGAGATTTGGGCTAGTACTTACTCTGAAGGGAGTTTCTTTCTTTCTTTTTTTTTTTTTGAGTTGGAGTCTCACTCTGTCACCCAGACTGGAGTGCAGTGGCCGCACCTGGACACCGCAGCCTCGACCTGCTGGGCTCCAGCGATCCTTCTGCCTCAGCCTTCCAAGTAGCTGAAACTACAGGCACGCGCTATCATGCCCGGCTAATTTTTTGATTTATTGTAGAGATGAGGTCTTGCCAAGTTGCCCAGGCAGGTCTCAAACCCGCGGGCTCAGGCAATCCACTCACCTCAGCCTCCCAAAGGCGCGGGATTACAGGCTGAGCCACCGAGCCGGGAGTTTTACCAAGAACTATATGTTGGAGTTTTTCAGAAGACAAACTCCATGAACTATAACAAATGTTAATATGTAACATTGCTGAGTTCTTGTAAGGAATTTCTCTCTCTAAAAATCAAAAATTGTATCAGACAGCTCTGCTAATGAAACAACACACAGAACCATCCCACAGGACCAGACTCAAGTGAGATAGGGAAATTCATCTAGATTCACCAAACTCCATCCTGTCTACTTGAGAGAAGTCTCAGAATACCTTTCCATTTGGAGGAACCTCCCAGAAGAGATTATTACTCTCTGGGGAGCCCGGACTCTCTCCCATCTTCTTTAAGAATCTTGGGGAAAGGAGGACAAATCCACTGAGGATTGTGGAAAACATTTATCTTCCAAGTATTTTTCCTTAAAAGGTCATCCAAATGCTGCTTAGTTGTTTAGTATAGAAAATAAGAGAGCAAAAGACATACCCTCTGATTACTCTCAATCTATTTGGGGTCTTGACCTCACTGTTAATTTTAAAAGAATAAAATCTGGCTCAATGCAAAGAAGGAAGGCACTGTTAATTTGGATGAGTACCTGAAACACAGGAATCATACAGCAGATAGGTGCTTCATAGGTGAGGAAGAGGGGATCCAAGTCCAGGACCCAAGGCTGTGCTAGACTTGTTCCATGCCAACACGCCCCATGCATCCATGATTTGTGGTTGTAATTGGGTGATGCTGATGTTACAGAACTGAGCTCTGCAAGAGAGAACTTCCCAAAGGTACCCACAGCAGGTTCTCTGCAGTCAGGGAAACAGGCAGCAAAGAAAGATGGTACCAGCTTTTGCCTTTGCCTCTATGTCCTCCTTCCTGCCTCTGATCCTTTGCTATGATGCCCCTAGCATTGTGATTCTTCTCACAAAGTTCACCACCATTCCTGTCTGATCTCCAAATATACCTGCCCAAGGAGGCTCCCAGGGACCTCCTGTCCCCATCGCTGTGTTCTATATGCTTCACAGAACATTCCAGTCTTTTAACTTATACTGCCCATCATTGCTTACATATTGACTGTGTCATCACCCAAAGAGCATTCACTCCCTTGGAACAGGGACTTGGAGTCCCAGCTTTTGAGACCACGCCTGACATGCAGGAACATCTTAAGCAAATAAATGAAGGAATGAATGAATATTTCTACAATTTTTCCAGGGTCTTAACACTGCTGAAAAGTATTCCCTGCAGGTCACCAACAGTTTGGACTGATGTGATGTCATGATTTGCAAACTAACTAAAACTACAGTAGAGAAGATGAGGAAAAAAGATAAGGGAAATATACCACATATAACATGATGCTGTTGTCCACATTACAATACAGGAAAAACAATAGTGTCAAAGTGTCACCTTCTAACCTGATATGAATTCTTTGCCTAGTGTCTGTAGATTCATGTGGTTCACGGACACACTTGGCTATCAAAGCAAATAACCTTATCATCTATTTGAATAGTAAGAATGTGACTTTTTAAATACCTCTCCCAATCACTTAACTGTCCCACCACTTAGGCAACAATATGATTTATAATGACAGAGAAGTAAAGGAAGATACACAAAGTGCAAAAAAACACTGCAAAACCATCTACGCGGCAATTACCACTTTGTGATATAAGCCTCCTCTAAGCACAGCCATCCCATGGTAGAACAGCAGTGACACCTGGTGGCTGCTTGCTTAATCAGGCTGTGACCTGATCAAAAATCAAAAATAGTTGAGCTTAGACTCCCAAAATATGGTGACTGAGTTTGAAAGGGACCCCAAAAGTTAGCTAATCTGACCTTTGTTTTATAAAGCATTCCTAGGTAACTATTCAAGTTAATTCTGTCATCTCTGCATTCTCCTGTGACAAGCATCAGTAACTAAAGATTTCCTACCATAGCTAATCACTATTTCTCTCTAAGGCAACTCGCAAGGTGGGTAGAAGAAATTTCCACCCTCTGCTCTCCTCCCCTCCACCTTCAGTCCCAACATCTCCGTGCAGATGTGGTGCCTAATAAGCTGAATTTTTGACATTTTTCCTTGAAGACAGAAATTACATGTCTTTCTGTATGTAATTTGGTGATGCAGTAATTTGAATTCTGCCTTCCTAGCTTCAACCTATGTCTTTCTTAATTGGGATAAATTCTTAATTAATCTACCTGTAAAGCTTACAATAACCAATTAACCAGAAATGACATGAAATTAAATGTGTGTTGGGGCCCAGTTGACTGTCAGTTGAAATGTTCACTTGTGAGTCAGTTTCTTGTTTACTACTTCTGAAAGGTTCTCTGTACAGGAAAGTAAAAACCCATTAGGAAGGCTTAAAGACTGTCTTAGAAAAGCACCTGCTAAGGATCCAGGTGATAACTGCTATGGTCAACATGAAATTATCCTGTTCCCCTCTTGTAAGGATAAACCAGATCCGGATGCCACCAGTATGTATTACTATTCATCTCTTAATTTGTTGTAATAGCTCTTTAATAGTTTCACCATTGTTTTTCAGTTGCCTTAACTAGAGCTTTCCTGCCTTGGAGATGACACAGCCTGCCGTTACTCACTGGTTTTCCCAACCAGCCCCTAGGGCAGCATGTAATCAGCTGATACACAGCTGCTCTCTATTCAAAGGAAAACATGGTTAATGTTTAGATCCTCTTAGCCGTTTTTGTTCTGGAATATTTTTGAGAATTTTATAATACCTACTGAACCAAGTAGAGACCTGTTGGGGGGTGTCATGTATCAGAGTTGAAATCACTAGAATAAATAACATCACCAATTTTATCCTCTCCCACTCCAAATAAAGGCAAATGTTATGAAGTTAAAGACCCCAAGATTTTGGTATGGGACAATCACATCCTTTGATCTCTTCCTCATTCTCTTGTTTCCTTTCTGCCCCGGGTTATACTTCTGTACAGCAGCCCATCCCTCCCAGCCGTGGGAGAGGAGAGAAAGAACAACACAATGCCAGTAACTTCAGGCTGAGGCTCTGTCCATGAGCACAAAGGACAGACAAGAAGAAGCATCGTACCTTAGAGTGGGAAACGTTTGCTTCTAAAATACTATGAATAGTTTCATCTGAGAGGTGGATGGAAGATCGAAGCTCCTCAATCAACTTGGTGTTGTTCTTCATCAAATCTTTTACTTTCACATCTGAAAAATAAGCACAAGGAAAATAATTTTATAATAAACGTTTAGATAATTACTGATTTTTCAAAAAATTCAACATCATAACCTGACAAGGATAGTTTCCTTCACTCTATTCAGCCTATAATAGATACTAAACAAAGTCATTTCCTACTCTTCTGGGAGTAAATGAAAAAAAATTTATAATACAGGTAAACCAAAATCCCAGGTCATGTGGTATTTTCTAGTCACTGGTTTACTCTCTCTAAGACCTATACATAGGAAGAATATTTACTTTAGCAAGAGCTTTTTCCTAGGGAACAGTTACCAAGTGCTATAGGGAACTCACTTCCATATGTCTACTTATCTCACTTTTTTTTTTTTAACAAGAAGAGTATCATTTAAACATTTGCCAGAGTTCTTGAGACTTAGCCTATTGATGGTAAAAGAAGCCTCATGAATTGCATAAATCAAACAGATGAGGAAACAGAAACTCATAGACACCAACTGGTTTGTCCAAGGAGGCAAGGCCAGAGCAAAATTCGGACCACAGAAGTTTCTCTTCCTTCCTCTGCTTGATTTTGGTACCCTGGGATTTTAGGATTTTTTTATAAATACCAAGTACGTAAGACCAGTCACGTTATAAATGATTATTCATCACATACAGCATAACTTTTCCTCTGTATGTTTTATTTTAATAATATATTGACATAAGAAACTAAATTTAATTTTTAATCAAGCAAACATGGAAAAGCACATACTTACCCTCAGTTACTGTGAAATTACTAAGAAAAGTCATCATGGTATTCCCTGAGGACCAAGTTTCCTCCAGGCTTTTGGCCAACCTAAAATGGCAGAAAATTAAAGCTAAATTAGGCAACATAAATCAGAAACAATGTTGAAGTGAATAATACTGCCTCAGTCCCCAGGAGACGAGCTGGATAACAAGATCACATTTCCATAAAATTCTTCCAACAATTAGACACACATGTCTCCCGACACCATCTGTATGTGAATATCCATTAGTACCCACACTCCAGTATTTCCTTTTCAGAGCCCCTGCCAAGAAAGATGAACCAGGGGACTAAAGATGCATAATAAATGGCTGTTCACAACTGTGTAAAGGATAGGAGGGATCATGAAACGTATGAGAAATTAGGATGGCAAGAGTCAGATGAACATCATTCTTTCTATGAACAAGTTATCTGCAGAACACAAAGTCCCTGATTTCCTCTTCTGGTGCTTTGCACTTCTAGAACACCGAGCAAAGCTAATCAAATACGAGGAAAATCAGAGACTAGTACTGTATTGTAACCTTGGATCATGACTTTTATTCTCATTTCTACTTATTTGGTACTCCAGGTAAGGCCTGAAGGATAATGACATTTGGATCTAATATTCTTTTTTTTTTTTTTTTTGAGTTGGAGTCTCACTTCATCACCCAGGCTGGAGTGCAGCCACATGCTCATGGCCAGCCCAGTGTCAACCTGCTGGGCTCTGGCAATCCTTCTGCCTCAGCCTTGCAAGTAGCCGGAACTACAGGCATGTGCTACCATGCACGCCTAATTTTTTTATTTTTATTTTTTATGTTTTTATTGTAGAGACGAGGTCTTGCCAAGTTACCTGGGCTGGACTCGAACCCACGGGCTCAGAAAATCCACTCACCTTGGCCTCCGAAAGTGCTGGAATGACAGGCTGAGCCACTGAGCCCAGCAGATCTAATATTCTTATTGCCAATGGAAGTTAGCCTTCTGGCTGACACTGCTCTTACATTTTACTATCTAAAAATGTAGTCATGGAAAACATTGCTGTTTCAAAAGTATGTATCCATATGCCTATTAAGAGTATGTGGAGCTGGGCTCGGTGGCTCAGCCTGTAATCCCGCACTTTTGGGAGGCTGAGGTGAGTGAATTGCCTGAGCCTGCGGGTTAGAGACCCGCCTGGGCAGATGAGACCTCAACTCTACAATAAAATCAAAAAATTAGCCGGGTGTGGTAGTGCGCGCCTATAATTCTGGCTACTCGGAAGGCTGAGGCGGAAGGATTGCTAGAGGCCAGCAGGTCGAGGCTGCGGTGGCCAGGAGCGGCCACTGCACTCCAGTCTGGGCAACAGAGTGAGACTCCAACTCAAAAAAAAAAAAAAAAGAGTATGTGATACAGACATATCTGAAATTCACAACTTAAGTGTTAGATATCTTCTTTATGAGCAGAAATACCAGGAAATCATGAGAGCCATGTTACTGCATACATGTGTATGTGGTGCTGCACGGTTTCCAGCACAGGCTGGCATGTGCAGTCCTGGTCAGTGACATTTTCCAAGCTGCTCGTGAAGATTTCCAAGATGCTAGAATGATTCCTGCTAAGGCCTTCACAATGTAGTTGATTGGGCGAGGACCATATGTTTTCAATTTCCTGGAAAACATAGCAAAGATATAGGTTAGAAACACACACACACACACACACACACACACACCCACACACACACACAAGCTGTGTGAGCTTAAATCCACTTTCCAGATAAATGCATGCTCTCATCCAGTATTACATGCATTGTAAGATTTTTAGTTTATTTTTTTCTGTCTCAAAAAACAGAGAACAAACAATCATGTCCAATTGCTTCTGGGCACTACAGAGCAGTAGAAAGAGCTCTTGGCTGGGAACTAGGGGAGCCCAGATTTTACTCTTGTCCCTGCCATTAACTGGATAGCGGGACAGCATATTCTCAATACATGGCAGAGAACAAGCGATGCCTCCACTGAATGACTCAGCTCTTAACTTCCAGGAGCTCAGCTCCCAGGAACTCATGAAACTCAATGACAAAAAATCAAATAACCCAATTTTTAAAATGGCCAAAAGGCATGAATAAAAATTTCTTCAAAGGTGCTTGAATAAAAATTTCTTTAAAGAAGACATAAAAACAGCAATCAGGTATATGAAAAGGTACAGCACGTCACTAATCATCAGGAAAATGCAAATCAAAACTCAATAAGGTACTACCTCACATCTGTTAGGATGGCTATTATGAAAAAGATGAGATACGTTTTGATGAGGGTGTGGAGAAAAGGGAACATTTGTATGCTTTGGTGGGAATATAAATTGGTACAGCTATTATGGAAAACAGTAAGAAGGCTCCTCAAAATATTAAAAATGACCACTTCTATTCAACATCGTACTGGAAGTTCTAGCAAAAGCAATCCAACAAGAGAAAGAAATAAAATGCATTCAGATCAGCAAGAAGAAAGTCAAACCATCTCTGTTCACTGATAGCATGATTATATACAGAGAAAAAGCCTGCAGTCTCCTCCAAAAGACTTCTAGGTCTGGTGAACAACTTCAGAAAAGTCTCAGGACATAAAACCAACACATAAAAATCAGTAACATTTCTACATACCAATAAAGCTCAAGCCAAGAACCAAATCAAGAACTCAATGCCATTTACAATAACCACAAAAAATTAAGATAAAATACCTAGAAATACACTTAACCAAGAAGGTGAAAGATCTCTACAGGGAGAACTACAACTGCAAAATCAAGAAACACATCTAGTGCCCACTGATGATTGACTGGACCAAGAAAATGTAGCACATATACACCATGGACGACAGCGCGGCCATAAAAGGAATAAAATCACATCTTCTGAAGCAACATGGTTGGAGCCTAAGCAAACTGACTCAGAAACACAAAACCAAACATCGCATGGTCTCACTTATATGCAGGAGCTAAATGGCCACAAAGATGAAAATAAGAGACACTGGGGTCACTAAAAGAAGAGGAGGTGAAAAGAAGCTTAGGGTTCAGAAGTTACCTGTTGAGTACAATGTTGACTGTCTGGGAAATGGGCCACCTGAAGTCCAATCCCCACCAGTACACTATGTGCCCATATAACAAACAGGCACTTGTATACTCTAATCTAAAAATAAATAATATATATTACATACATAGAGGATACATATATTATATACCATATATATAGAGAGAGGTATATGAAAAGGTACAGCACGTCACTAATCATAGAGAGAGAGAGAGAGAGAGAGAGAACAAATACATGATCCAGTAATCCTACTTCTGGATGTAAATCAAATGGAAGTGAAATTGCATCTCAAAGAGATATCTGCATCCTCGTACTCACTACAGCACTATTCACAAAATATGGAATCAACTGAAGTGATCATCCAGTGTGAACCTAAGTGTTCAACTTAAGTGTGACACACACACACACACACACACAATGACTATAGTACGGAGCCATAAAAAAAAAAGAAAATCACACTATTCGTAATAACATGGATGAAGCCAGAAAACATTCAAATGAAATTAGTTGGTTATAGAAAAAAAAATACTGCATGATCCCACTTATATGAAGAATTTTTTAAAAAGTAGTCAAACTTACAGAAACAGAGAATAGGATGGTGGTTACTGGGGATGAAAGTAGGGGGAAAGGAGAGATGTTGGAGAAAAGGTATAAAGTTGCAGTTGTGTGGAATGAATAAGGCTAGAGATCTAACATATAATGTGAGCATTTTAGTTACTAATATTGCATTATATGCTGGAAATTAACCAGGAGAGTAGATTTTAGGTGCTTTTATCACATATACGCGCGCGCGCGCACACACACACACACACACACACACACACACACACAATAACAATAACTGTGAGATAATGGCTTTGCTCATTTGCTTGACTGTAGCAACCATTTCATTATGCATATGTTTTTCAAAACATCATGTTGTACATCTTAAACATATACACTAAAAAATTTTCAAAATAAAAAAATTTTAATCAAGCCTTTTCAAAATTCACAGCTACAAAACCAGTGATTAGAAAGAAATCGTGTGTCTGTCCACACATACAGAGGATCGGATCTGGATCTGCTCTACCAGGAGATCAGCAGTGCAGCCTGAAAGGTTCTTGTTCTCCCTGCTGCAGCTGGAGGAACCTCTAGAACTCAGAGGAGCCCATGGAAACACCCCAGGACTAAGCCCTGACTCTTTGGCATCTCCATGTCCTTCTCTAAGATTTCACAGACCTCTTCTCAGTATCTTCCTAGAAGCATTAACCAGTTTTTTAAAAAAGACCGATCATGTTGGAAAAGAAAAACTTTAAGAATGATGCCTATAAAATGATACAATGCAAAACATTTGTCATATGTAGAATTAAGTGACAAATATGAATAATTTAAATTTAAAACAACTTGAAAAGCAGCACACATATTATATGGATGTCTACATACACGCAGGTGAAATCTACACACATTCCCTGGGCACAGTTATCCTACCATAAATAATTCATTTCATATCATCAGAATTTACATACTTCGTCACATTTTATTTCTATCACCCAATTCCTGTTGACATTGGAAGCATAATTTCAGGTTGTGCTAATTATGGGAAGGTGTTATATGCAGTTCAACACTTAGATAATATTTCTGTCTAAATAAAGCTTCTAAACATTATTCTCAAAACTGCCATCAGTTTCTCTTGCAAAGGAAAACTATTAATCATTCAAGTGACCAGAAGGAGTTAACACATTTATGTTCCAAGGAAAGTTAAACATGAAGATTGAGGAAATGTCAAAGTGGAGGCTGCCCCGAGGTGTGTCGCCTGGAGGCTGAGGAAGGTCTGGTGGGGAATGGAGATTTCTCAGGAATGAATGAGCATTAACACACGATCAGGACACCCAAACTTACCACTGTCACCACTGCCATCACTGCCACCACCACCCCTACCATCACCATCGTTACCACCAAACTTCCAAAATCTCTCCATAGGGAGAATTGTGCCAGGCAAAGTCATTACATCACATGCAACTTTTTGACTCTAATTCATTCATTATTGTGGTTCACTTTCCAAGTATACATTTTCCCCCAAATAATCTGGGGGGACCATTCATTCATTCATTCAAAAAATACTTATTGAGTGCCAGGCCCAGGCTAGGTGTGGGCTGCAAGTTGTGAACACAGTAGATAAGTGACCCTACCTTCAAGAGGAACACAGCCAACCAACCAACAGCTGCAGGGGCAAACCAGTCAGCAAATCACAGGTGATGTGAAGGAAAATAAGACGGGGACAGGCAGAGCTGGAGGTTTTGGAAAATTTAAGACTTTCTTTAGCATTGTCAGGGAAGCACACTGCAGGCAAAGGGACCAGCATGTGAAAAGGCCCTGAGGAGGGTTCAAAGGAGCCAGTGAGGTGGAAAAGAGAGTACAAAGGAGGGATGTGAGCAAGGTGACCACCACCCAGACAGCAGGACCTCACCATGACCTCCCTTAAGACTCTGGCACTTATTCGGGTGCTCCTGTGTTGGATACATATATGTTTAGGATGGCTATTCCTTGTTGATGGATTGAACCTTTTATCATTATGTAGTGTCCTTTCGTATCTTTTAAATTTTTGATAGCTTAAACGTTGTTTTGTCTGATATTAAGATGGCAACTTCTGCCTTCTTTCGTGATCCATTTGCCTGGAAACTCGTTTTCCATCCTTTAACTTTGAGTCTGTGTGCGTCCCTTGTGGTGAGATGAGTTTCCTAGATGCAGCAAATAATTGGGTCATGGTTTCTTATGCAGTTTGCCATGGACTCTGGCACTTATTCTGAATAAGATTGGGAGAAATTTTGTGTGACTCTCAGCAAAGAAGTGACATAATTTGATAATGCTTTGAAGGATCATGCTAGTTGCTGGGCTGAGGGCAGAGCAGAGGGAAAGAGAAGGAGAGAGCTGGGAGGTTACCACACCATCCAGGTGAGATGTGATAGAGGTACACATGTGGGAGGTGCTGGGAGGTGGTGGAATTTGGCCAGACTTTGGGAACACTTGGAAGGTAAAATAGACTAACAAGAATAAAAAAAAAGAAAGAAAAAAAGAAACTAACAAGAAATAAAGAAAGATTCACAAGTATGCCAAAGATGTTGTTGCCCCTAACATCCGAGGAAAATTACACCAGGGGAAGGAATTGGGTGGAAAGATCAAGAGTTATATTTCAGATGGGTTGAGTTGAAGGGCCCATTTGGCACCAAGCGGAGGTGCTGAGGAGACAACTGAACATACAAGCCCAAAGGTCAGAGAGGTCTTGGCTGGAGAAGATTTGGAAGTTGTCATGAAGTAACGAGAATTGTTAGGCTGCAAATGAATCTGGATGTGATTGTCCAGCACGCGAACATAGACTGAGAAGAAAAAGTTTTGGAGCCAGCCTGGGTCCATCTGCCACATAGAGGAACCAGGAGTGGAAATGAAAAAGGTCAGTGAGGATGCAGAAGCTTAGAGAAAGCCCGGGGAGGAGGGCTGAGTGAAGAAGGGGTGGGGAAGGGTGAGTCTGTGTGGATGCTGTGCTCAGTGCCAGGAAGGAGAGTCGGGAGACTTAGCCATAAGGAGGTCAGAGGACCGGGCAGGAGCAGCCCAGATGCCCAGCTGGCCTCTGCTGCCTGCAGGGCTCTGACAGGGAGTGATCAACCCAGGCCATTCTCTCCCCTATCTATCTTGTGCCAGGATTCAAGGACACACAGACTTCTTTCCTTTCTTCACTTGAGGTTCCACTGCCTGTCCCATCCTTAGAGACAGTGTCCTCCTGCTTCTGACTCACTGTGCCCAAAGACAGGGGCACAGACCCCACTCATGGTCTGAATGTCACCATAGGAAAGTAGAAAGGGAAATGATGAAAGCAAACGCAGGCAGCACATCTGCAAGGCGGGGATGTCTGGGTCCAGTTCCGAGTCCCCAGTCTATGCATTTATTTAAATAAACAGGCCTTCAACTTTCACACTCTGCTTTTTCCAGTGTGGATCTCTCCAAAACTTCCCCAATTCTCGCACCCAAACATCTCACAGGCCCAATAATCTCTTCTCTCTGCAGAGATCCCTCTTTAAAGCATACAAGTACACAGACGCAGCCAGGCCAGAACAACAGGTAGAGGTGAGTGCCCCTTGAGGCCAACTCACTCCTGAGAACACAGATTGAATTAAATACATCCTGCAGGGACTCTGCTGTGAGACATTCCCTCATAGAAAAGAAAGAACCTCTAGTTTATAATTGTAACTATATGCAAACTATACTTCATCCAATGCATTTGTAACATTCCTGCTAAGAATGTTATTATTCAATTTAGCAAAATAGTAATTTTGACATAAAGGGGATCATCAAGGAATGTGCACATTCTACCCCAGGAGCAAGGACTGCTGGAAGAAAAGTTCTAGCCTCCTTCAGCACAGGCGTGTCGGGCTCCAGAAAGGAGATGCATCTAGCACAAATGTTGAGGTCAGCATTCATCAAGCTATACTTTTGGGATAGGGTAAGACCGCCATAGGGAAAAGGCAGCACACATCAGATTCGCCTTCTCAAGTAGGTTAGCCCTGGAACTGCTCAGGAACTAGGCAGGTAAGTATATACATGTGGACCCACAGGTCTAGATGTAAGAAGATGGTAGGAAGTCCCCATTCAACCTAGAGTTCCAGGCGCATTCTCCAGTTCAGCTTATCCCAGAAGATGCCCTGGAAACTTGCTGCCATTTTTGAAATTCAGGTTCTGATCTCCATTAAGCTCCTTATTGCTCCTTTCTACTGTTTCATCACAGCAATTCAGTCAGCTGAGACCTTCATCTCCAATGGGAATTCTGTGTTAGTACTGAGAAAACTACATGTTAGAATATGTATTGAGATATTGAAAAACTAAAATTGACATTGTTCCCCTTGCCTACCTCTGCTGGGCATTTCATATCCCACAGCCTGGAAAAGATTTATATTTCTAAAACTCTTATGTACTTAAACCACACACCCATTCTAAAAGCTTTGCATCCTGAGATAAGTGATGAGTTTTTTGTTTTTGTCATCAGAGACAGGAACTTCAGCTCTTTATCAAAAGTAACTCAGCTGTTACCAGCCAGACTTGTTGACAGTCCTATAACAATTTGAACTATAAATACGGTCTTTGAGTCTGTTGCTTTGAGAGCTGGCGTCTCTTGCCTGTTTTATTACCACAACCTTCACTCAGCACTCAAAATTTGTCTGAGAGGCTTTTTTTTTCTGTATCCACATTTAATACCTGACAAAAATCTGCACAACCTGGAAATAAGAATTTGATGATACAGGCTTAGCCTGTAATCCCGTGCCTTTGGGAGGCTGAGGTGAGTGGATTGCCTGAGTCCACGGGTTCCAGACCCACCTGGGCAACTTGGTGAGACCTCATCTCTACAATAAATCAAAAATTAGACAGGTGTGGTAGCACGCGCCTGTAGTTCCAGCTACTTGGAAGGCTGAGGTGGAAGGATCGCCAGAGCCCAGCAGGTCTAGGCTGCGGTGGCCAGGAGCGGCCACTGCACTCCAGTCTGGGCGAGTGAGACTCCAACTCAAAAAATAAAAAAATAAAAATAAAGAATTTGGTGATCTAAATAAATCAACATAAATGTGACAAGCTTCTGGGGCCACAAAGGCAGTCATCTCTAGGGATTGCTCAGGGCTTCCTGCTGGCATACACCACTCCTCCAAAGGCCGCAGGACACTGGTGAGTGGTCAGCCATCCTCCCTTCCTCCCTCCCTCCTCACACTTCTCCAGAGCTGGGGCCTTCCGCACCATCCCTGCTGTAGGAGTTCATGGCCACCTCTGGCCTCCCTCGGAATTGTCTGGCTCTCTGCTTTCTGTGGCAGGCCCACGCTCACTGGACATAGGATGGGGTAGAGTTACTGCACCGCAAAACAAGAAACAACATTCAGAACTGGACCCAGAAGAAAAGCATGTCTTTGCTGCATTGTTGGAAAAACACTACCATTGTCCAAGCTTCTCAAGCAGGTCAGGTCTGGCTTTAATTCCAGGGCAAGAGAGTGAGCCCTAGATAAAGTTCTGATCCAACTTTAACTGAAGATCCTGTATGAAAGCCTATTGGGCACCTGTCCAACTTAATATATTTTTTTAAAAGTCTATACCATTCCTATCCAACCATTAGGTTTTGGTACTGATAAGTGTATTCAATAAATTAGAGCTAGTGATGGGCTGCTAAACATTTAAAAATTAATTTTCCAAGAGAAAAACGTATCTGATTTATAGTACTTGCCCATTTCTGGGGTGTAAATGCTCCCACATGTCCTAGTTCAAGTGGCCAGTGTGACATCCCTGAACACAGGGTTGGGAAGAGCTATATACGGAAGCACACAACTATACAGTAGTTCTATTATGTGGATTCAACAGATGCAGATAAGCTCCGGAGGATAGATAATAGTGAGACACACTAAGGTAATTAGGAAATGATGGGTCCTGAATTATCATGGCTTTTGTTTTTCATGTGATTTATTTTGTCAAAATCTAACCTAATTTGATGTATCGTGATGTCTGTGTTTAACAGTTTACAAAATTTCTGAAAATTTAACAGCCAGCTTTCACAACTTAGTGCCAGTCAACCCCAGCACACCACTAGGAGATGCCAAGTGGGAGGAAGGGTGAGCACGCACCCTGTAAGATCAACTTCCAGTGACTACATAGGACATAGTTGCTGTGCAAGCCTAAGCAACTCAACTGCCTTACCAGGACCAATAGTAATGAAATTCTCTGAAATATAAAATATGACAAACCTGGTAGTGGTCAAGTGCCAGAGTGACCCCTTGGATAGCAGATAACATGAGATGCCTCATCCCACCTTGCTTGCAAGTCAGAGTGGCACACAAAATTTCCTTGGTCAAGGAGGGATTTTCTGCCAGAAGAAATACAGAGAAAAATAATCAGTAAACGGTCCTCTTCCAAACTCACCACTCTTACAAAAATCACTCTTTAAAGATTCAAAAGGATACAGATTCCTTACAATTGCTTAAATTACCAAGATGAACATCAGATGAAGAGAGCAAAGCTGTGCCTTTGGTGTTTCAAATATAATTAAAGAAAGACCCTGTTTTTCTAATTGGCCTGACTTCATATAAATTAATTTCCTCTGCCTCCCCACACTGGTCTCCCCCTCCTGTATCCCCGTAGATGGAGTGTCCCTTCACCCCATTTGCCCAGAACAGGCTTGGTTTTCTCCTATTGTCCTGGCATGGTTATGAACAGTGAGTGTCCTCTGCTGTTCTCAACAGTGACCCAGTCTGAAGGGTGAATGGCACACACAGTCCATCTAAGGTCTTCTCCGTCCCCCATGCCTCACATGCCACCTATCCCTGGCAGCCATCCGTGACTCCCCTCCACCTGGTCCTCACAGCCAACCCCTCTCCCCACCACTTAGCTAGGCCTCCCAGCGGTTCTTGATTCACACCTTGGTCCAGTGTCCATCCAGGTCACACCCAGGAGATTGCCAGGCTCCTAACAGGTACTCTCTTGTCTTATCTCATCCCTCCAACCCTCTTCCACACTGAGCCACAGAACTCTTCCTAAAGAGCTACAGAGCTCCTAGCCACAGGGCTTTTCTTCAGAGGAGATCATCAGGGAACAAGAATCTACCCAAAGGTGCTGTGTTGCATTCAAAGCCCTTTTGGGCCACAGGCCACCTCCATCCCCGGCACTCATGCCCTCCATCCCTCCAGTTCGCTCAAGGCCATCAGCTGCAAGGCACCATTGCCCCTTCTTGAACCTACCTCCCTTTCAGAGCTCTGCCCACAATGCCCTCCTCTCCCCCAGCCTGACCAGGGCCTCTCTGCTCCCGGCTATGCAGGTGCCTGGGCACTTGCTCCACTGCATGTGATCAGTGGCATGGAAACCCTCAGCACAAGATCCCATGTGAAGATCTCCTCACCTCTGCCTTCCTGTCATGGTGGCACCTGGCACATGGTGGCACCTGGCTTTGTACCTTCTAGGTACTTGGTGATGACAGAACATAAAATGCATTTTTATGAGAAATAAAATCTTTTATTTTTTTTAATTCAAGAAAGAAATCAATACTGACTCAAAGTTTTACATCATTTCTCAAAACTTATTTATTTATGTATTTATTTGAGTTGGGGTCTAATTCTGTCACCCAGGCCGGAGTACAGTGGCATGATCACAGCTCACCACAGCCGCAACCTTCTGGGCTCAGGAGATCCTCCCACTTCAGCCTCCCAAATAAGTAGGATTCCAGGAGCGCACCACTATTCCAGGCTGATCATTTTAATTTTAATTTTTATTTTTATTTTAGAGATGAGATTTTTGCTATGTTGCCTAAGCTGGCCTCAAGCTCCTGGGCTCAGGTTATTGTCCGGCCTTGGCCTCCCCAAGTATGGGAATGACAGGCGTAAGCCACCACACTCAGCCTAAAATCATTTTCTAAAACAGTTTTGGTGTGTTACTAAGCAGAAGAACCCCTTCTGAAAAAGCTGCATACTGTATGGTTTCAACTTTCCGACATTCTGGGAAAGATAAAACTATCGAGATAAAAAATTAGTAGTTGCCAGGGGCTAGGGGATTGGGAGGTATGGATAGACAGAGCACAGAGGAATTTCAGGGCAGTGAAACTATGCATATGATACTATAATGGTAGACATACATACACCATTACACACTCATTCTAAGTCATAGAATGTACAACACCAGATTGAACCTCAGTGTCAACTACGGACCCTGAGTGATAATGAAGTGCCAATATCGGTTCATCAACTGCAACAAACATATCATTCTGGAGGATGTTGATAACAAGGGAGGTTGTGGAGGGGGCAGATATACATGGGGAACACCTGTACCTTCCGTCCAATTTTTCTGTGAACCTAAAACTGCTCTAGAAAGTAAGGTTTATTAATTTTTTAAAGAACCAGTTTTCAACAATATACAATGCAGAGTAGACATAATATACCCAAAGTCATGCTTTCCAGAAGCATTCCACCTTGCTGTCTTGTTTTTCTTTTCTCACGAATCTTATTTTACTGATTATTTTTTTCTGAGTTGGGGTCTCACTCTGTCACCCAGACTGGAAAGCAATGGCATGATCACAGCTCACCGCAGTCTCGAATGCCTAGTCTCAAGCAATCCTCCCACCTCAGCCTCCTGAGTAGGTGGTATTATAGGTGTGTGTCACTACCCTCAACCCACATTTGGTTTTTTGTAGAGACAAGGTCCTGCTATGTTGCCCAGGCTAGTCTCAAACTCCTGGGCTCAAGCGATTCTCTCACCTTGGCCTCCAAAAGTGCTAGGACTATAGGCATGAGCCACCATGCCTGGTCTTATTTTACTGATGTTTGAAGACAGCTCTCTTTATTGTAGAAAATGCAAAATGTGTCTCTTAAGTAATCTCTTATTAAAATGTGAAAAGAAGGTAGCAAAGTGCTGTTAAACATTACAGCATTTATCTTTAAACATAAATGGACCCTCTGCTTTGGGGAAGACACAATAATTATGCTGTATAGACCTTAAAGAAAGGAGAGTGTACCATGAAAAAGCTGACATTATGTGACATTAGGCAAGTCAAGGACTGTGTCAGCCCCTTGTTTCCCCAGTATAATATGATGATGTGGAATAGACAGTGACACAGCAGGCATTTCTGCAAGGTTAGATCATGGGTGATATGGTCACTGGAAGCAGTGCTGGGCTGTCAGGCCATCTGGCCTCCTCCTTCCCTTGCATGTGACACTATCTTGCAGCCACCTTCAAAGACACCACCCTCAAGGATACTTCACATGTGTCTTGACACCAACAAGAGCCTGTTTCAACCCTTGGCTCCACCCACTTCCCCCAATCCCCTTTCTCCACTTTGCATCGCTTCTTCAAATCCCTGATTCCAGCCCTTCCTACCTGCTGTGGAGTCCCTCTTTTGGCTTTGAGGGCACATTCAGATACCCACTCTGGCTTTCCAGACATGCCAGCTCTCTCTGGACCCTCCACATTACTCTCTAGCCCTACAGATCCCTCAGGTCTTTTCAGCTGGAGAGGGTTGAGTGAGCTCTGACTTCTTCACTCCAAAACCCTGGAGTCTTGCTCACATTCTCTGGGCCTCTATCTGCCAGACTGTGAAACTAAAGATTAAAGTAAATGCCCACTGAGGTTTCTTCTCTTTCATGTACCTACTGGGTTCTCATGCAATTGTCGTTGGCGTTTTTAAAGCGTTAGATCAGGAGGAGGAAAATGACAAATTCCCTCGTGGAGATACCAAACTCAATTTGGTGATGTGGCAGAAAACTACTTCATTTTCATTAGCAATAACTGCACATCTGACTGCTATTTCCTTTGTATGATAGAAGAGGCGTCAATTGTCCATTTTGGCCCATTCCCACCCAAATCTTTGTTGGGTGCCCTTCTACCTTTTCCGGATCTTCACTGCCCTCCTAGTCCATATAATGGAGCCACAGCTCCATAAGAACAGTGGGGCAGCAGTTTAAAGGTTAGTCATGCTTGAGTATCCTTGAAATAAAATACAAAAATTAATTTTCTGTTACTAATGTGATTTCAAGTATGCTATATTAATTTAGCAGCTGCAATACAGAATGGCAAAATAAATATAAATTCAGGCATTAATGAATGTTTAATTCATTTAAAAGCCATTACATTAGCTGACTGCAAAATGTCAAAATAATTATGTCTTCAAACATGGCTGAATTCAATATGCCAGATAAGCATTCAGGAACCAGAAATAAGCTAGATTCAAATTTTACCTGAGCATGTCCCCACATGCTGAAATCATTTATTGACCATCCTAAACATGTACTCAGATATATAATGCATTATCACTTTATATTGGACAATACTGCCAATGTTCCTAACATCTAATTAGATGTTTAACTGTCTTTTTTAAATGTCGTTTTAATAAAGACCTATGCAAAACTCCTACATGACAATTGGGGTTTCATTTACATCAATGTTGTCTTGCTTCCTACCTCTGTTCTTCATTCCTTTTTCAGATTCCTTAGACTCCATGATTAATCAATTCTTTGGTCCAGCTCAATGTTTGTTTCACAAAAAAAAGAGGTGAGTGAGCAGATTAGAACTAATCCTGCAATAGACAGTCCCTAAATTACCAGTTTCCACTTGTAAACCAGCTTTTTGTAAACTGAGAAGTGGTTTATCCAATGGCATATGCAAGGAGACTCATCTTCAGTTTGCACTGTCACCAGGAGAGGAGAACTAGCATGTGCCTGGCGCCTCCTCTTTGTTCAAGGCTCACAGAGACTGGGGGTGGCTGCCCTGTGTCACTCAATGCGACATGTCAAACTCAAACTGTTCGTCTCAAAGCACCTGTTCCTTCCATTATACCACTTGTCATGACATGACTTATCTTAAGAGTCAACTTTGATTCTGTACCTGAAGACGTTTGGAGACAATAAAGAAGCCTCATCCAGACATGACACTGCATAGCCCTGAGTGATCTGTCTCATTGCCGATTGGTGGCTTGCAGACCATGAGGCCTAGCACATTGACCGGAACCCCACTGGTAGTTGCCTGAATTCACCCACAGGGACAAGTGCCTAACTTAGTGCCAGCCCTCACTCATTGATCCATCCAATCCTTCTACATACGTTCACTGACTGCCTATCATGTCTGTGTCAGGATGCTTTCTAGACCCCAGGGGGATATAACAAATGGACACCACAGACACATATCCTCACCACTCAGGTATCACCTGAAATGTCCCCACCCAGAACTGAGCCCCCAGGATCTCCTCTCCTTTACATCTTACTCTCACCTACCTCATCCTGTTTTAGTTTCTTCCTAATGCTTATCCTTACCAGAATCTATCTTATTTGTTTTTGTTTTGAAAAAAGGGTGTGACCTGCTGGTGGTTCTGTCCAAGGCACACTTCTCCTCCCTTTCGCTGGTAGACACTGGTCTGCACTCCTGGCTCCTAGCCTCAGCAGCCCATATGCACCAGTTAACCTCTCCTGGGGCCAGTAATCTTTCTTCCCTGATGGTAGACTTTGGAAGTGCATCCACTGTGCCTCTCCTGGGTAAGCCAGATCCTTCTTCTACATCCTCCCCAACCCCCCCCCCCCCCCATTGTTTGCTCAATAGCAAAAAGTGGGCACAGAGCACTTAGCTGACTTATCCACCGCCTCCTACAGCTGAACACTCCACACAAGCAGATTGTAAGTTCAGGAATTCCAGTGGACTGAGATAAGAGCACATAAGAGCTCCTGGCATTTATTCATGCAGTCAACAACCATCAAACAGCATTTACCACATTCTATTCCCCATATGCTGGGTTTATAATGATCAACAACAGGCACAGTCCTCACAACTGAGGAAGAGACACACATTTAGCATCAAAACAGCACGTGGTGGTAAGAACCATCACTGGAGGTCAGCCTGCTGTGGGGAGGGGCCCAAGACAGGGTAGGTCAATACAAACCTTCCAGAGGAAGTAACACCGAATCTCAAAATAACAATATAATAATCCAATAGTGATCTAAGGATGAATAATAGTAACAAACTGGGAAAAGGTAGGAGAGTAGACATGTGGTATCAGGTAAGTTGGGGAATAGGGGTCCAGGGCCAGCCACAGTGGAGCTATGGCCCACTCAGTTGACCTCTCTCTTCTCGCTTTTCCTTTTGGCCTGGTCGGATCCATCCTTGGCTGCCCCATCTCTCCGCTCTGGCCCTCCTCTTCTGGGCTCAGATTCATCTCACCAGAATCCACTGCCACTAGGTGACTCAGAGCCCTCAGACCCAACAGCCCCCTGAGAGGGCTCTGTGCAACCCCATTTAGGAGACGACCGTAGGCAGGCCGCAGCATGTGTGCATGTGTGAGTTACTTAAACAGCGGCTGTCCATTCCACAGACTCAGATGTGCTCTAAAACCTAATGCTCACACATTAGGGTCAGTCCTGAGATAATCTAGTCACCCTCTGAGGCAGATCATGGTAAGCTCCCTCAACAGTGGCATTAGAAGGAGATTTCCCCGAAATGTGCAGTAATACATTTGGCAAGTATGATCTTAGTAGACAAATTAATCCATGTACACCATATTCGCTCACTATTATGGAACACTTTGCTGAGCATTGCGGAGATGCAAAATTTAATAAGTAATCCTGTTTTCAGTGAGTTTACAGACTACTGAAGGAAAAGGAAGTACCAAAAACTAAAATGTAAGTGATAGTGCCAGGGTTGTAAGAAACTCAAGTTACTGCATGGGTCCCTCAACACCCATCAGAGAATGCATCTTTCATGCCAGGCATTGGATGTACAGAGAGGATTATGATATGGTTCCTGCCTTCAAGAAACATTGACTCTCACAGAGGAGGAAGATATAGGAAATAGGGGAGCAAAGTGCCATATTGCACTTAATAGAAGTCTTCTTGAAGGCCTTATCAGCAAAGGAGTTGGGGGCAGTCCTTCTGAGCCCCAGGTCTGGGCCACGGAGTAGCTGGAGTTTAGGTCAAGGAGACAGGGGAAACCCATTCCATGAGGAAGGACACAGAGACCAGAAAGCCCAGCACAGGGCAGGAGCGGGCTGTCCAGTTTGGCTTGAGCAGAGGCCCCTGGATGGGGACGAAGGTTGGAGAGGGTGGCCAGGTTCCTAAGAGCCCAGCAGCCAGGCTAAGAAGGCTGTGACTTGTTCTAAAAAGAAACTCAGGGGCAATCCACTGGTCTTTCTGACAGTCAAGCCCTGAAAACTGGCACAGGGCAATTGTGGAGCATTCATATAAGCAGCCCACCTGCAAAGATGACAAGCATATGCAAAACCACCATCTTCACTTTCTGCAGCAACTCAGTGGTTCCCGAGAGCTTCACAGGCTGCCGGAAAACTTGACATACTTCAAAAACACTTTGAAAATAAATAGACATGGCATGAATGGTAAAAATCTGCAACCCACGTGTATCTCTACTGTGTAGAAGCTAAATCATAACAACCATATACTATCCTCCTTGCACAATCATATTTCCTTCACAGGAATAAAAGAAAACACAGATAGCACAGTCTGAACCCCCAGAAAACTTCAGGCCTCCAACCTTCCATCAAATAATCAATTTGTTGCCAATAAACTTGTTATTTGTTTTCTCCTCCAGTCTTGGTCCATTCTCTTGAAATGCACAGGTAAATTATAAACGGATATTAAAACATGATAGTGTGTCACCTCTGGTATAAATACCCTCTGTGGAGAACCGGAAACATGCAAATAAAATTTGAAATTGGTGGAGGACAGGGGTTGCCAGGACTATTTCTAAATAGAAGAAAATTCAGAGCAGAGCACTAAAGCGGGAGTATAGTTTACTCCCAGAGACAACGAAGAGATGAAGCAGGACTTTCTGAGAGCTAGCATTCCAATTTTTAAGGTAGTGATATTTCTTTGTGCCAATGGACACCGTTTCACTGAGTAAGAACATATATCCAAGCTATTAACAAATAGACTTGCTAGGTGTGGTGGCACAAGCCTGTAATCCCAGCTTTTTGGGAGGCTTAAAAGAGAGGAATGCCCGAGCCCAGGAGTTCAAGACCAGCCTGGGCAACATGGCAAAACCTTGTCTCTACAATAAATCAAAAAACTGCCAGGCATGGTGGTGTGAGCCTGTAGTCACAGCCACTTGGGAGACTGAGGAGGAAGGATTACCTGAGCTTAGCAGGTTGCGGCTGTGGTTGCCCTGATCATGCCACTGCACTCCAGCCTGGGCAATAGAGTAAGACTCCGAGTCAAAAACAAAAAATAGATTTAAAGTGCAGCTCTGTAGCTAACAGAACTAACAGAAAATAGATCAGCTTGTCTGGCAAATAAATGAGGGTTCGGATGTACTAATCTCCATGTGAGACTTAGAAAAAGGGAGTACAGGCAGGGACCATTGACCGTCCATCCAAAAAGAATTGTCACATCAAGAAAGAATAAGTAGAGGCAGATGCAGCATCCCTGCATACCAAGAGACACAAGTCCTCCAACCTGAGACAACAGACATCATTCAGCATGTGACAACCAGCAGAACCAGAGCTCGTAAAAAACAGGCCTCCACTGACCTAAGAGTCAGGGTTTGAAGGGCTTAGAGGCAGCTCAATCATGTGGAGTTGAGCTGAATCTCAAGAGAGCAGAAGCCAACAGTCGCCTGGACCTTCCCTGTGGTTAGCCACAACCGGAAGCACAGTTTCCTACGAGAGGCAAGTGGCTTCATATTCTTGCCTATTCAGCAAGTAGCAGAACGCCTGGTTGCCAGAGAATGTGAATCGAAAAACTATTTATACAGCTGGTCTTGGACAAATGAATAGAAGAATAGGCATTTACCTTTAAAAATAAATTTACTTTTTATCCCTTAAATGTATACAGATTTTTCAAAAGCATGCTTGCATTTACTTACCAGAAAAAATAATTTACTTTTGAAATATTTTGAATAAGCTCAAATCACACTTGAATGTCAAATGAGTCAGTGGAAAAAAAACTGGACTTGAATGATAATATGTTGAAGCCAACTTTAAAATAAAATAGAAGTTTAAGTCGAGAAGAACTACTTACCCTGGTTCAATGTAATTCCTGCATGGTTCTATTTTATATTTACTGCAGTAAGGAGAAAGATGAAGTAAATTAGGTGTTTTATTACCTTTGATCTGTTAGTGAGGTTTTTCGCCAGTATTTAGTCAATACAAATAATCCCCTCAGGTATTTCTTGAAACATGACAACGGCTTGAAGCTACAAGAAAAATCAATCATCTCCTTTTTGTTCCTCTTTTCTTTTTCTGACATGACATTCTTCTCAGTGGTTGAATTAACAAAAATCTCAAAAACTGGCTGAAGCAAAGTTCTTGTGGAATTTATCCACCGAGAGTGGTGTGGAAGGAGACCTTTCCTCCAGAAAGCTATTTTACTTAAAACAATCTGGATTGCTTTTTCAAGCTGATGATGAGTTTTATTCAGAATCAAAGATGTGTCAAAAAATAAACTTTTACTCAAATCACCTCTCGAGTCACTTTTAATTCCACTGGAGTCCTCTAAAACTGTTTCTATGGTTTTCAAAAGGTTATTTGGATGCTGAGTAAATGTCAGCAACAGATTAAAAATATTCCAATTATCCTTCTGTAAGTTATTCCAAAGACCTTCTAAGGTGAGATCAATCACTCTATTCAAGTAAGACCCTATTTCTGTGCCGTTTTGTAATGAAATTTTATCCAAAAGCAGGATCACTTTATGAATTATTTCCCATTTTGTATCTTGAGGGCAACTATGAGTAGAAATTGGGTTAGGATATAAGAAGTCCATTTGGTTGGTGATGTTATTTATAGGAACTAAGCAATCCAGAATTTCTTCCCATAAACTGACAGAATCCGTAGAAAATATTTGAGTCTCATTACTAACTACTACCACAAGATTCTCCACATCTCCCAAGTTAATTTTCACAGATGTTAAAAATTCTGCAATTTCTTCCAAAGTATCAGAAAATTCTTCAGATTGGTTCACATATGAGAGTATGCTAGGTGACATAGTGAAAATATCAGACTCCTGTGATATATAAGGTTTGACCCCAATCATTCCAAAGGCCAAGTCAAGAAATGGCATCAGCAAGTCATTTATCTTTTCTAATGGGAAAGAATCTACTTTTTTCAAAGTAGCTATTTCTTTCACAAGATGTTGAACACTTTGTTGCATGATGGAATAGAGGGTGTCAAAAAATTTCATAGTGTCCTTGGTATTGGAGATGAAGTGAGTTTCAAAAATTGTGGCGATCTTCTCTGAAACCTTCTTGGCCAGCTTAAGAAGTTTCACAGTGGAGTCCACAGATGTGGCGAGATCTCCCAGGTCTGTACTGTCATTCAAAAACATGTCCAGAGTCCTAGAAACTTCTAAAAGAGGTTCTGGGACACAACTTTCTTCGCCAGCTCTTGAAATAACACCAAGTAATCTCTTAGTAATTTCTAATGTTGTTCTGTTTCTTAGAAGGGATGAATTATTTATAAAGGAAAGCAAGTCAGTTAGATTAGCAAGTATAACTTCTTGGAGGGTAGGATATGAGGTATAGAAGTCCTTATAAGGAGAGTTTAAAAGAGTATCCATAAGACTTGTTATCTCTGTTGAACATTCTCTCACAAGGCGAAGAGCTGACCCAAGATCCTGATTGAGCTTGAAGAAGTACTCAGAACTGTTCACGTGGAATAGCAACTGACTCACTGCTATGAAAAAGTCCAAATTGTTTTCAGTCTTATTTTCCATTGAGGTTTCCCTGAGGACATTAAATAAATCTTTTATGAACTCCAGTGCTTGATGACTATCAAAATAAAATTCTCCATTGTTTAATATAAATGAGCTTTTGATTAGATGATATATACGGTATGTAGTGTCCTTTAAACTTGAGAAAATGTTCATCAATCTGTCTTCTTTCATCGAGGTAAGAAATTGATCCAGTTTTAGAATTTTTAGAATTTTATCTTTTGGCACAAAACTGTAAATATATACATATTTCTTTAAATATCACTTTTAATGTATTATCAATGGAAAGATTAAAATATAGTAATTTTGTTTTATAACAACATCAAGGGAGGATAATACTGAGTGGAAGATGACATGCTAACATAATTCCAGATGAAACTTAATATTTTGTTGCCAAATAATGGAAAGAGTGGAGGAATCTCATATATAATTCCATTACAATTTCTCAAAACTAGAAACTTAAAAAGTATTTTGCTTTTAGAAAAGAGCGTGAAAAGACTACACAGTAATTCTCAATGTAAGAACTAAATCTCTGAAAGTGGTAAGCATATTTCTATTTTTCTTAATTTTAGAAGCACAGCAAATCACTTATACACTGTGATGGCTTTATAATGTGTCAGCTTGGTTGAGCTGAATGATATCTCTGGAAGGCCCTTTCTTGCAAGTGTATGGTCTGGGTGGTCTACAGGGGAGATTTCCTCATGAGAGATGGAGAATAGACAGAAGTAAGTGGTCATGTTGTAGTATAAATACACCTCATTGAATAGTGACTATTCAATGGACCACTAATTTCAGTGCTGCTGAGAAGGAATTTAGCAGATATGGTTAAAGTCCCTGAGCAGTTAAGCTGGTCAGAAGGGATGGGTAATCAGATGGAAGGCTTTAAAAGGCTTAGGAATTCCCTAACCTAAAACTCCAGAAACAGCCAAGGATGCAACATCTCTCCCGTTCCCCAGGTCTTCCTTCTTCACCACCTATGGACAATGAGCTTCAGCTTATGTCCATGTTGTCCCTGCCCTGCTGTGGTCTTCCCAACTTATCAGTCTGCCCTACTGATATCAGACTTGCTTAGCCAGTCCCAGTATTCTGGCAAGCCAATTCCTTGAATTAAATTCTTATTCAGGTTCTGGTTCCCGTGGTTGAGCCCTGACTGAAACAGACATTACAGAAAACTGGAATTTTCCTCCAGCCTTTTCACTGGCAAGCTTCAAAACAAATTTTTAAAGATATATGAAAAAGATAATTTTAAATAAAAAGTTATAATGAGGTTTAACCCCCTAATTTGTGAATGGACAGTAAACCCAACAGTTCAAATTATGACCATGCCGTATATGCATGTACAGCTAGAAAAACTAACTTTTCAAATTTATATAAAATAGAATAATTATTTTCATGATCTAAACAAATGGAAGAATAAATAATATGTGATTAATTATCATGGGCTAGGCTTATATGTTTACTATTGAGATGACAGCAATCAAAATTATTATGTAACTTGACATTTTGATAAAATGTTAAAACAAATTTACTTCAAAGATCTTTCAAAGGTGTCAGTAGGTACAAGTGCTATTATTGACACATCTATACTCCAGAAAATAGAGTGGCTTGAGATATATCACATCTGCATGTACAACATAAAGTAAAAGTAGACTTACCTCATCTCTGTAATAAGATCTTTGTGGAAGTTTTTTAGTAGAAGAGATATTTTGTTCTCAGATTTTTCCTTTGATAAAAGGGAGAAGAATGTTTTCAAAAGCTGTTCTGTGAAATCCACTACACTTCTTAGAGGGAGCGTTGTTTTCCCACCAGTTTCTGACTGCATATGGTTCAAGGTGAGGCTAATGAAATTCATTATTTGAAGGTCAGGATCACTTAAATTTGGAGCTGCTTCTTGAGCACTGCCAGCTAAGTTATTGATGGAGTTAATTAGGATGCTTTCAAAAAGCAACTGAACAACTGAGAAATTAGTTAGCTGTTCTTGATTTAGCAGATGAGTAAGAAAGGCAACATCCCACACACCTTCTCTAAAAATGTGTTTTAGAGAGCTCAAAAAGGTAGTAATATTTTTAATCAGCAAAACTATATCATCAGTTGAAGTCTCATTGGCCATATGAACAAATAATGTTTGTATCATATTGGAGTAATCATCATTTGCATTTTCATGGAGCCAGTTTTGGGAGACGAATAGAAAATTTTCGATAACTTCTAATGTTTTCAATGATGATGAATCCAGGATTTCCAGAAAATGGGCAAGTTCCAAAGTTATGTTTTGAAGAGTCACTGAATTTACACTTTGGATTTCTTTGTTCATCTTAGAGAATAGGTGCCCACTTCTAATGTCATGGGTTGGGTCTTTGGAGGTTTGTTCAAACTCAAGCCACAGTTTTTCAAAGTTGTAAGTTGCTTCGCTTTTTCCCTCTACACTACTCTCTGTGAGATTTGCATTAAGAATCATCATGAGTGAAGAAAATAGATGATGAGTACTATTTTCTAGGCTCCAATTTCCAGAAATCAGTTTTATTATTCTTTCCAAATTTAAGAAAATAGTATTTTGAATAGATGTCTCTGTACCTTCATCAATGTTAAAGATGTTGTTTAAGCTAGCTAGTTTGTCAAGAACATTTTCACCTGATATAACGTTTGTAAAATTGACATTGAATTTTTTTAGTTCTTCTATGATTTTCAAGGCAACTTGCTTAATGGGACCACTAGGACAAAGTTCAGTGACGTTGTCATTACTTTGATTTCCAGAAGGTAGAACAAATGGTAATATCTTGTGCCAAAATTCTCGCACAGTTTTCACAAGTGCAGTTTTCATGTGAAAGACTTCAGACAGCTCTAGAAGAATCGTAGTCCAGTCCACTAATTCGTGAATTACACAGACAACTTTCCTAGTTATTTTCATTTGGGAGCTTTCATTGGAACATTGTGAAGTGTCACCTGGGGGAGTCAGGTGGAGGTGGTTAAGTATAATGGCCACTTTGCTATAAAAGGAAGACGACATGAGCCCACGGACACTACAGACCCCTAATGCTGGATTCTCCTGAAATCCAGAAGTTGTATGATTCCAGCACCAAATCACAGGAAGGCAAGTTAAAGCCTCTGAAACAACACCTGGTTTGTCTGATAATAATGCGATGATATCCAAAAGAGTTTTTATCATGACAGCAAAGTCTTCCTTGGTGACCTTTGAAATCCTTATGCCATGAAAGAGTGTGAAGTCGTAGACATCCCTGAGGCCTTCAGTGATGTTTGTTTCAAGCACTCTCTGCATGAGCCTTACAGCATGAGGAAGCACATAGTACAAATCCACCACAGTGTCCATATCCTCTTTAGGAAACAGCTGCGAGAGCCGCAGCAGGTGATTGACATTCCAAGAACGTGAGCTGTCTACAAATTTCTCCATCAAGCCAACAAACAAGTTGACCCCTAAGTTGCCAGTGTCTACTCTACTGATATTATTAAAGAAATCTATTAGGCTTGCACTAAGCTGTTCAACCTGATGTACTAAAAGGTCTACATCAGCCTTCTTGAAAGTATGCATGAGAGAAATGACCTTCTTCAAAACTTGAGTATGACCTGCATCTTGTGAAATGTTGTGATAAACTTGAGGCATTAAGGAGTTGAACACATCTCTAAGCAGTTGAATACCAAGACTCCCAGCTTTCATTGTTTCACGCAGAATTATTTCTGGTGAGTTTTGGAGATCATGAGGTAAATTGAGGGTAAGGTAACGTGCTAAATAATAAATTGACCTGCCTAAACTGTTTACATCCTTTTCCTTTGGGCTAGTGGTAAATATACTAAAAGACTTTTCAGTTTTAGAAGAGGAATTGTTTTTTAAGACGTTAGGGGAAATATCTTTTACAAGTTTCTGAAATTCTTTTCCCAGTGCTATTAAATACAGCCAAATATTTTGAAACTGGTCAGGAATTTCATCTGACGTTTCTATGGGTCTTAGAATTAATTCAGTAAAATGTTTCCAGTTAAGTTGAGATGCAAAATCAAAGCCACTTGTTAAGTTGTTGATAATCATTCTTACTTGCTTTGTGGAATCATTTAAAAGGGCTAATAAAATCTCAAATTTTGGTACCTTTTCTTTTTCAAAGATTGTAGTAAGTACAATATTTAGAAAGTCAGTTACATCTTTCAAGTAAACATTTACACAATTTGTATTTGACTCATTCAGTGAACAAAAAGGTTCCTTTATATTTAATACCCAAATTACAATTTTCAATATAGAGTTCATTTTGTTTTCTACATCTCTGAAACTTCCCCAAATACTCTGAAGATGACTTTGTGAAAGACTTGAGTTATACATCACATACAGATGGTTTATGACATCTACGCATGCAATGCATTCTTTCAATATGCTACCTGTGTTCTCAGAGGAAAATGTGGAATTTAACATGGCCAAAATACGTAGTGTACTCTGTGAGGTGTTTACATATAAGCCATCTTCTAAAATAAGCTCAGTAAAGTTGTGAAAAATATCAACACAGGACAACAAATTTTGATTATGTGACATATTTCTAAGAAATAATACTGTTTCTCTTAGCTCAGAGATGATGCTTTCAAATTTTGATCCATAATTTGTAAGATTATTCAAAAGAAAGTGATTTATTAAATCTACATTTCTACCCATATACTCTGAGGTATTGCTGGACTCAATGATAACTTCAAGCAGATAATTTAAAAACTTTCTGCTTGTATTTGTGTTTAGTGAAAATGTCTTCAGCTGATGCAGAGTGTTTTCCATGGTGAAAAGGGATTTTTCCACTTGCTTCAGGTTAAGTGATTTCGCTGTAATGAATACATTTCCTAATGCTACTAAAAGGTCCCTGAGATCCAGGAAGTCATCCCAATCATGAAAGTCACTGGCTTGAGTTACATTTTCAAACAAATTTAATATGAGTCTAGCAACATGATGGGTGGGAAAAATTCCCTGGCAGCTTTTAGAAGTTTTCACATCGTTTTCCAACTCAGTCAAAAGCTGACTGAGACCAACATGAAGAGAAGTGAAAATATTCCTATCAAACTGAAATATTTGAGATATGCTTCCACAGATTTCAGTCCACATTTGAAGCCATGAAATGGTACAATGAATGGCCATAAATTCTTTGGATATACTGACATTTGCTGAGAGATTTGAAAAAATTCGTGCCCATGGAAGAATAAATGTAATTCCCTCATCTGTTGAATAATTCACAGAAGAAATGTGTTTATTATCCAAAACAGAGCATTCCTTATCCAACAGCGCTTCGACTGAGACATTGAAGAGTTGACTCATATATTGAAATAAAGAAATGCGAAAATCTTCATCTACTGTAAGCAGCTGTTTGAGGCCTGTCAAAGTTTCATGAATCACTTCCAGTTCTTGGCCCTCTGTAGAGGTCAGGTATAGGGCTTGATGCTCCAAAAAGTTAAAGACTGAAAGCAATTGCTGACAATAAGACATGTTAGAAATTCCCCCAAGAACCTCTGCTGTCTCAGATAAAAATGCAAATGCTTTACGGGTGTTTTGGAAATTAAATTGCTTTATAATATCCAAAATGTGTTTTGAGATTTGTGTAAGGAAAGTTAGTAAAGACCGTCTACTTTGAATGTTCACGAATTCATAAATATATTGGTAAAATGAAGAATACATTTGCAGAAGTAAAGTTGAATCCTTGTCCTTGAAGACATTTAGGTATATATGAGTCAAAATTTTATCAACTTCTTGTTTTTGAGGTTCAGAAAGGGATGAAAAAAGATCAGATACGTTGCTTATAGCATAGACTGTGTCCAAAGCTTCTGAGACTTGTTCCTGCTTCAGAAGTCTAAACTCATAAAGACTACTTATTATAGTTTCACTTAAATGTATAAAATCTGCGTTCACAGTTGGTGATTTAGGCCAATCTGAATGGAACAACTGGGAAAAGTTAAAACTTTCAGTAAGAATCTTGTTTTCTGGAACAGAAAAATGAAAAAGCGTAGACAGGTTTTTCAATTTAGCTCTTTCTCCTTCTGAAATGTCAGAAAGCCATAATTCTAGTAGTTTGGGATTAATTTCAAAAAGCATTGATTCCATTAATCTCAAAATATTTGATTTATTCATTACCCAGCGACTTTCAAGAGTTTGCACTTTTCCAGTCACATCTCTGCCAAATTCCAAAAGTTTCTGAGCACCAACAACAGATGGATCTCTCTCCAAGCTTTGTAAATTATTTACCCACAAAATACTTATATTCAGAATATTCTCGATGAGGGATGGAAGGTTATGAAATTTAGGAACACTGGATGAGTCAAAAGGATCAGATGATAATTTCCCCCAAAATTCCACAAATGATGAAAAAAAGTTCATTTGTTCATCCTCAAGGGTATGCAATGTCTTTTCCATCATTAGAAGGTGCTTTGTGAAATGTAAGGCCCTATAATATTAATAAAATTGTTTTAGTATCAGAATGAAAAAAAAATTCAACTTATCAAATTTACAAGTTAAAACTTATTTATTGACAGTAAAACATAAATGAAACATATTATACATATTACAATATACTTCCCAACACAAATTAAACTAATGTGAACATTTGAAAGTGCTTTACAAATCCACAATAGCAATTGTATATATTTAGTTTAAAATGTGTTTTTGACAATCAAAAAGAATGCATTCTAAATTATTTTGCTCTGTTAATTTGTAGATAAAGTTTACTTTCTATACTGTTTGTGGAGTGCAAACTAGTTCAACCTCTATGGAAAACAGTGTGGCAGTTTCTAAAATAACTAGAAATTGACCTTCTATATGACCCATCAATCCCCTTCTGGAAATATACCCAGAGGAACTCAAGTCATTCTACAAAAAAGATACCTGCACATGCAAGTTTATTGCAATACTATTTACAATAGCAAAAAAAAATGGAACCAACTGTGTTGCCTATCAAAAGTGGACTGAATAAAAAAAACTGTGGTACATATACACAATGGAATATTATGCAGCCGTAAAAAAGTACAAAAGTATGTACTTCACAGCAATTAGGATGGACTTAGAGTCTATCACACTCAGTAATCTATCACAGAAACAAAGAACTGAGTACCACGTGTTCTCACTCATAAGTGGACCCTTACATCTAGCATAACTCTACAAGAAAGGGACTGACAGTAGTAGGACACTATCAGGTGGGGCGGGGGGAGTACATAGCATCAATAAGGGTGCCTGATCCCAAACCAGACGAAGTGAGTTTCAATGGAAGGCCCAAACTTCACCTGTACACAAACCACTTATGTGCCAAATCCTGACATGTACTTCACATCTTTAAATAAAATTTTTTTTAAAGTTTACTATTTAAGCCAGAAAAACCTTACGACTCAATTCCATCTCAAAACATCTTGGACTATAGGAGTAGTCCAAATAGTGGCATCCATGCAATACCATGCCTGTATGATATAAGGAAAATTGTTGGGATTCTCTGTCCCAGAAGGCAATTCCAGTGCTCTTTCAACATAATGATTTTCTACTAGTAGGTATAAATCCCACTAGAAAATCATTATGATATATGGGGCAATTTCTCTCCAGGTGTTCATTTTTTAAATACAAAGTTCTCAGAAGAGCAACTCTGAGGCTATGACAAGTTTACTCTTGTGGTAGAAACTCTCACTTATAGAGCTAATTTCTAACTCAGAAGTTACAAGTCCACTTTTGAAATTCTTTGGACCACATGTATTTCAGAACTCAGAATGGTCAGACTTGAGAAAGGCAACATGCTACTGGTATCAGACATGTCTTAACACCTCCCAGGAGGGCCTGGGGCAGCCCTGGTCATCAATATGCTAGCACGTTGGCAATGGGCCCATGAACGGTCTCACTGTGGGGGACCAACAAACTTGAAGCAGAGTCACATCTTTCAGGCCAAGTCTCTGCTGAATGAGTTGATGTCAATCATAAGAAAAGCTTCTATTTTCAGATAGTTTGAGAGTTCGGAATTGTGGGTAAGAAAAGTTGACCTTTATTAGCTATGAATGCCTTAAAGGGTGAATTACTCTCTCCCTCCTTTAACTCTGTACTGCTGTCCTGTAGCACTCTGACATTGGACAAATACAAGACAAAGCAAATGCAAAAATGCTGTTTTCCTCTTGAAAACAACAAATCCTTGACTGGGATCGGAACATAAAAAATATGCTTGCGCTTCATTTAGTTAATTGTTATCTGCAGGACAGAGAATGACTGCTTCAAAACAATTCCTGGGAAAATTCTCCATCAGGAAAGAGAAAGTTCTGCTATTAGGAATTCAGTATAAACTCTGCCTGAAGCCAGCCCTGCACAGAAATTACCAAGCAAGTTTTCTTGCTTTAATAGAGGAGAATATAAAACTGTATTTGTATTGGGAACCGAAAGGGTTATGGAACAGCAAGATTAGCACACGAGCAACAAATTGAAGCAGAAATAGTAATACTAATAGAAACACTGCCACACACTTTTATGTCATTTTGCAATTTATATAGCACTTCCACAACTACAAGCTTAGTTCATTTTTACAGCAGCCTTTTAAGGTACACATTCCATGAAAAAAGAAACTTTTCTGTTTTTTAAAATTAGATTAAAGCTGTTATTATGGGGTGTGAGCAGGACACAGCCCAGGTTTGTTTCCTTAATATAAATTGCACTCAATATCCAATATTTTTTTCATTCATTAAATCAACATCTATTATCTCATATCTGAGATGAAAGACATTGTGCCAACTGATGTGGGTCTACAAATATAAAATTAAGCATGCTCTTGGCACACATACGAACTGGTTTTGTTGCTGTCTTTCTGGGGCCGTTAAATGTTGGTGACTTTTAGGAAAATAAGGAATTATAACTCTGACATGAGCAAAGAATCATTTCTCTAGAAAGTCCCTTCCTTTGTCCTTTCTTCTGTGCCCACTAAAAAAGTTCCCCAGGAGTGAGGAATCCCAGGTCTAGAGACATATAGCAGACTGGTTCTCAGACTCCAGTGTGTCCTAGAACCACTGATAGAATTTATTACAGATACAGAAACCCGAGTCCTATACACAGAGCAAAATTTTGTATCTGTGGAGCAAGGTGCAGGCATTTGTATTTTTAGCAAACTTCACAGATAAGATTGATCCACTCCTGAATTTGAGAGCTACTATTCTAATGAAAACCTCTTTTCATCATGTCCCAAAACACTCCACAATGAAGTGTGCCTTTAAACTGGACATAATATCTTTAACCATACATAAAAATCTCCATTCTAATACATGTGCCGAAATAGCAGAGTGGAAAGTTATTGTGTTACTATCAAGAGAAAATCTTATTAATATAATCTATATTTCCTTTCAAAATCCATCGAGTGGTACATTTTATTAAACAACTTGAAACTTGAGTCTTACATTCTATTAAACAAGTATTTATTGAGCACCTAATATGAAGGGCTGTGTCAATATCTAGATCAGGTGAGTCAATTTTAAAGAGTGCATACCCTATAATTAGGCTTTTATTATCTTTAGATGATCATTCAATCGAGACCTTGAAGTTGGATTTTGATAAATTACCTGGATATGGAAGTTACCGGAGACTTCAGTAAGTGATTCAAAAATGCAAAATAATTATCACTGATGATTTTCCAATCCATGTTTTCTTCATAACAAGATTCCTCAGGGAAAGCTAAGTAGAAAGACATTTCATATATTGATTAAATTTAGTATAACAGACAAATCTAGTAAAGTGGAAATGTTAGCACAGTTCAACAGATATGGTTGAAAATGTAAAAAACAAAAGATTAGAAATCCCTTCTAACTTGCCACCTACCATTATCCTGGCTTGCTGCTTTAAGAGGGCATCCAGGGGGGAGGGGGATGGGATTAACAGTAGCAAATATCTGTCTGGGGATGGGAAAACACCTCTTATCAACAGGGTGCCTGAATGAAACGTAGTTGTACACCTAACCCTTAACTGTACCCCACAAAACCATAATAAAAAATATTGATTAATAATAAAAAAAAAAAGAGAGAGCATCCAGCCCATGGCTCAGGAGGGAGAAACCAAGCAGGTGCCCAGGGGACATGCTGACTGGAGAAGAAACAGCTTAGACATTGAAAGATAGCCAGAATCCACAGGACAGAGGACCAGAGGGGGCTGTACAAATTGAGAAAATTATCAGTGTGCTTCTCTCTATATGCAGATGAGAAATCACTGATAAACTGACACCAGGAAAAGAACCACACAAAAGAATTAAAGGTAACAATCGTGTGTGTCTAGTGATCACATCACACAGCACCAGAAACAGACTCTGTTTCCATTAGCCAGATTGAAACAATTCATACTTCATTAGGCATTGAGTGAAACATGAAAAAAAGGATCTCAGCCTGTAATCCCGCGCCTTTGGGAGGTTGAGGTGAGTGGATTGCCTGAGCCCGCGGGTTTGAGACCCGCCTAGGCAGCGAGACCTCATCTCTGCAATAAATCAAAAAATCAGCTGGGTGTGGTAGCACATGCCTGTAATTCCGGCTACTCGGAAGGCTGAGGCGGAAGAATCACCGGATCCCAGCAGGTCGAGGCTGCGGTGGCCAGGAGGGGCCACTGCACTCCAGTCTGGGTGACAGAGTGAGACTCCAACTCAAAAAAAAAGAAAAAAAGGATCTTGCTTCAGGAGTGGGAAGTATCTACAATCAGACTGAGCACTCTTCCAGTCCTGCCTAACAGATCTTAAAAACAAGACCCTAAGGAGGCAAACTGTTTCAAGCAGTTTGTTTCAAGAAGACTTAGAGCAATACAAAAATAACTAGCACAAAACAACGTTAAAATTTCTCATATTTGGAATCCAATAAAGAATGACCAGGCATGCAAAGAAGCCGGAAAATGTGACCCATCATGAAAAGAAAAACGAATCAATCAAAAAGACAGAAATGATAGGACTAGCGGGGTATTAAGCATATAACATAATATATACTATGTAGTTTACACACTCCAATTAAAAGGCAAGACTTGTAAGACTGGATAAAACAAGCTCCAACTGTATGCTGCATATAAGAAATGCACTGGAGATAATAGGACATAAATAAGTTAAATGTAAAAGGATGGAAAAGACATGCCCCCAACACTAACCAAAAGAAAACGATCAGAAAAAGTAGATTTCAGACAATAATATTATCACTTCATGATGATGAAGGTATCAATTAATTAAGAACATGTAATAATTCTAAATGTTTATGAGCATTACAACAGAGTTTTAAAACACGTGAAACAAAAACTAATAGAACTACAAGGAGAAATAGAAAATGCCACAATTGTAGTTAGAGATTTCAATGTACCTCAAGACAAAATATCAGTAAGGACATAGAAGATCTGTACAATACTATCAGACAATCCAATGCCATTGGTATTTATAGAACATTCCACCCAACAACATAATACATACTCTTTTTGAATGTACATGAAATATTTACCAAGGTAGATAAAATAAGTCTCAATCAATTTAACAGGATTAACATCATACAAAGAATGCTTGCTGACTAAAATAGAATTAAATTGGAAATCAATAACAAAAATGTATCTAGAAAATTAAATACACTTATAAATAACCCGTGGTAGAAAAAAATAAATCAAAAGGAAAATTAGAAAGTACTTTGAACTGAATGCCAATGAAAGCACAACATGCCAGTGTCTGTGGTATGCCTCTTTAAAAAAACACTCAGGGAGAAAATTACACCACTACAAAACAGTGCTCAAAGGAATCAAAGATGACACAAACAAATGGAAAAATATTCCATGCCTATGAATTGGAAGAATCAACGTTGTTAAGACGTCCATCCGACCCAAGGCAATCTACAGATTTAACGCAATACCCATTAAATTACCAGCAGCATTCTTCTCAGACCTGGAAATGGCAATACAGGAATTCATATGGAAACATAAATGACCACAGATAGCCAAAACAATCCTCAGCAAAAGAACCAAGTAGGAGATATCACACTTCCAAACTTTATTATAAGGCTACAATAATCAATACTGCCTGGTATTGGTACAAGAACAGGCATACGGACCAATGGAACAGGATAGAGATTCTAGAAGCAAAACATCAATTTCTCAACCAACGTATCTTCGACAAAGCCTCCACCATCTCCATGGGGTGAGGAGAACCTATTCGATAAATGAAGCTGGGAAAACTGGCTGACAATATGCAGAAGATTAAAACAAGACCCTTACCTATCACCATACACAAAAATCAACTCTAAATGGATCAAAGACCTAAATGTAAAACCTCAAAGTATAAGAATCTTAGAAAATGCAGGAGACACCCTTATGGAAATTGGAAATGGCAACCAATTCCTGATCAAAACCCCAAGTGCCCATGCCATAAGAGATAAGATAGACAATTGGGACCTCATCAAACTGAAACGCTTCTGCAAAGCAAAAGAAACCATCAAGAGAGCAGGAAGACAGCTCACAGACTGGGAAAAAATATTTTCCAACTGTATATCTGATAAAAGCCCAACATCTAGGATCTGTAGGGAACTCAACCATGCCAAAAAGAAAAAAACAAATGGAAAAAGATATGAATAGACACTTCTCAAAAGAAGACATACAGGCAGCCAACAGATAAATGAAAAAATGCTCAGCCTCACTGTCATCAAAGAAATGCAAATTAATTTTTTGAGTTGCTGATAATTGCCATTCTGACTGGAGTTGGGTGGTATCTCAGTGTGGTTTTGATTTGCATCTCCCTGATGATTAGTGAGGTTGAGCATTTCTTCATATGTTTGTTGGCTGCTCGGATGTCTTCTTTTGTGAAGTGTCTGTTCATATCTTTTGCCCATTTGATAATGGGGTTGTTTGTTTTTTTCTTTTCAGCACATTTGAGTTCCTTGTAGATCCAGGATGTTAAGCCTTTGTCAGACCTGGAGTTGGCAAATACTTTTTCCCAGTCTGTAGGCTGTCTCCCTGCTCTCTTGATGGTTTCTTTGACTTTGCAGAAGCTGGTCAGTTTAATAAGGTCCCACCTGTCTATCTTCTCTCTTATGACCTGTGGGTTTCGGTTTTTGTTCAGGAAATTGATGCCAGTTCCGATTTCCATGAGGGTATTTCCTTCCTTTTCTAAGGTTCTTATGGTTTGAGGTTTTACATTTAGGTCTCTGATCCATTTGGAGTTAACCTTTGTGCATGGGGATAGATAGGGGTCCTGTTTCAATCTTCTGCATGTGGTCAGCCAGTATTCCCAGCACCATTTACTGAATAGGTTCCCCTCTCCCCAGTGGTAGGTGGTGGGGGCTTTGTCAAAGACGAGTTGGTTGAGAAATTGAGGTTTAGCTTCTGGAATCTCAATTCTATTCCATTGATCTATATGCCTGTTCCTGTACCAATACCAAGCTGTTTTGATGATTGTAGCTTTATAGTAAAGTTTGAAGTCTGAATAACAGCTGCTGGAGAGGGTGTGGTGAAAAGGGAACACTTCTACACTGTTGGCGGGAGTGTAACTAGTGCAACCTCTGTGGAAAGCAGTGTGGCGATTCCTAAAAGCTCTAAAAATCGACCTTCCATATGACCCCGCAATCCCCCTACTGGGAATATACCCTGAAGACCTCAAATCACTCTATAAAAAAGATACCTGCACACGTATGTTTATCGCAGCATTGTTCACAATAGCAAGAACCTGGAAACAACCATGCTGCCCATCAAAAGAGGACTGGATTAAAAAAATGTGGTACATATACACAATGGAATACTACGCAGCCATAAAAAAGAATAAAAGCATGAATTTCGCAGCAACCTGGATGGAACTAGAGTCTATAATACTGAGTGACCTCTCACAGAAACAAAGATCTGAGTATCACATGTTCTCACTCATATAATGGACCTTGAACATCCAATGTAATACTATAAGAAAATGACTGACGGTACTGGGAAACTATGAGGGGGAGGGGGATGAGATTAACAGTCGCAAATGTCTGTCTGGGGATGGGGAAACACCTCTTATCAACAGGGTGCCTGAATGAAACGTAATTGTACACCTAACCCTTAACTGTACCCCACAAAATCATAATAAAAAATATTGATTAAAAATTTTTAAAAAATTTTAAATTTAAAAAAAAAATGCAAATTAAAACCATACTGAAGGCCAGGCACAGTGGCTCAAGCTGTAATCCCAGTACTTTGGGAAGCTTAGGCAAGAGGATTGCCTGAGACCAGAGGTTTGAGGCCAGCCTGGGCAACTTGGTGAGACTTCATCTCTACAATAAATCAAAAAAATTAGCCGGGCATGGTACCACGTGCCTGTAGTTCCAGCTACTTGGAAGGCTGAGGCAGAAGGTACACCTGAGCCCAGCAGGTCGATGTTGGGGTGGCTGTGAGCGTGCCACTGCACTCCAGTCTGGATGATGGAGTAAGATTCCAATTCAAAAAAAAAAAAAACATACCACACTGAGATACCACCTAACTCCAGTCAGGATGGCCATCATCAATAACACAAAAAAACAACAGATGCTGGAGAGGATGAGGAGAAAAGGGAACACTTCTACACTGTTGCTAGGAAGGTAAATTGGTACAACCTCTGTGGAAAACAGTTTGGCAATTCCTAAAAGATCTAAAAATCGACCTTACATATGACCCTGCAATCCCCCTTCTGGGAATATACATGAAGGAACTAAAATCACTCTATAAAAAAGATACTTGTACACACATGTTTATTGCAGCATTATTCACAATAGCAAAAACATGGAACCAATCATGCGTCCCATTAAAAGAGGTCTGAATTTTAAAATATGGTACATATATACAATGGAATATTATGCAGCCATAAAGAAGGACAAAATTATGAACTTTGCAGCAACTTGGATGGACTTAGAGTATATAAAACTGAGTGATCTATCACAGAAATAAAGAACTGAGTACCACATGTTCTCACTCATAAGTGGACCTTGAACAATTATCACAATACTATAAGAAAGGGCTTGGCAGTCATGGGAAACTGCCAGAGGAGTAGGGGGAGCACACCTCATCAACAAGAGTAAATGCATAATGAACATTTGTGTATCTAGCCCTGAATTGTATCCCACATCCTTAAAATTAAAAAATTACAATAAATAAATAAAAGCAAACAGTCTCAAACCGATAACCTCAGCTCCCATGGAAAGAAACTAGAAACAAAGAGTCAGATAAACCCTAAGTAGAAGAAAGGAAGAAAAAAATCAGAGTAAAATCAAGGAAGTAGAAAAAAAGAAACATTATAGGGACAAAACTCTGCTCCTGAATGACATTGCTAAGAAGAATGAGAAGACAATCCAGAGGCTGGGGGGAAATATTTGTAAAGCACATGTCTGATAAAGAGTTTGTATCCTGAATATATAAGAAAATTTTCAACTAAGTAATAAAGAAACAACCCAATTTAAAAAGAGGAGAAAAAGATTTGAATACACAATTCATGAATAAGGATGCAGATGGCATATAAGATCATGAAAAAAATAGATGTTCAAAATCATTACACAGAAATGCAAATTAGATCCATAATGACATACCACTATGCTTAGGTATTAAATGCCTAAAGTTAATGATACTGACCACACCAAGTGTTGGTGAGGACATGTAGGTATAGGAAATCCCAAGCACTGCTGATGGGAGTGAAAGTGGTACAGTGACTTTGAAAAACAGTGTGTTATTTTCTTAGAAAGTTAAATACATGCCTCCCAAATAACCAAGACATTTTGTTTTTTGGAGAAAAGAAAGCATATTTCCAAACAAGACTTGCACATGAATGTACAGAACAGCTTTATTTGTAGTAGTCCAAAGCAGTAAAGAAACTAGCTGAGAACTGTGTGAATGGACAGACAAACTACAATACATCAGTATAACAGAATCATACTCAGTGATAAACGGAATGAACATGCTACAACATGAATGAATCTCAACCTAATTAATGCTAATTAATTATATTAAGTAAAATACGGCAGGCAAAAAAGCACACACTGTATAATTCCACTTATAAAATTTCTAGAAAATGAAAAGTCCAAGTGACAGAAAGCAAATCAGTAGTTGCCTAGGGACCAGGCGGGGTCTGGAATTGACAGTCAAGAGGAACTATGAAGAACAGGAGGAAGTTTTGGGAGTGATTAAGGTATTCACTATCTTAATTTTGATGACAGTTTTATGGATCTATACACATGTCAACATTTATCAAACTTAAATCGGTATGATTTATTGTATGTAAATTACATTTCAATAAAACTGTTTTTTAAAAAGAGAGAATTTATAATCCCAGTCAAGTCATTTAATCTCTTTAGGGCCTATTTTGAAAGCAACATTGAATAAAGCTTGTACCCAGTATACTTCACTTAGTTTTCATTGAAATAGAGTGACTTATGTGTATAAAATTTTAAAAGTGTTTAAGGAAAAAGGAAAAGGTGGAAGCGATCATGAAAACTAGCACAAATGTGTGTGTGTGATTAACATCAATAGGAAAAAGATGAATGCTACCAGAAAGTCCAGCAGTATCAAAGAGCTTTTTACAACAAATTTCATAAATAAAATATTCCATAGTAAATTCCCTTGCTATTGTTTGTGATGTATCATAATTCTGCCACTCATTTCTGTAGGGAGGAAAAGGGAACTCATATTTATTGCATAGCCCTACAATACTCTGCTAGGTATTTTACATATGCTGTTTTATTTAATCTTCATATAAGCCCAGTAATGTATACCATGTGAGTTTTATTTTACCAAAGATAAAGCTAATTAAGATAATATGCTCAATAAAATCTATGTCCATCTGCTTCCAAAACCCATGCCAAAATATTAAACTGAGTCCATGGTTTATCTGCAGGATAAAACTGTAACCCATAAACTTAAATAATTACAGCATAATCTATTCACTAGAATAAATAGTGTCTCTACAATACCACATACTTAACATGCACTGTTGTTCTTATTTTGTTCTGTTTTTTTAAAGGAGAAAGAGGAAATAAGAAATGTATAAGATGAATGCATAACAACAGGCTTGTTCTGTCATCATTCACTTAAGCCAGCACTTCTCAGACTTTCCTGTACTTACAGATCATCTGAGCACCTTCTTACAATGCATATTCTGATTCACTAGGTCTGAGGTGAGGCCATAATTCTACACATCTAACAAATCCCAGATGATGCCGATGACACTGGTCCAGGGACCACACTCTGAGTAGCAAAGATATAAGCAAATAAGGTGTGCACAATCCATGCAACACAAGCCAAAGACAGCATCTGGTCTACTAACATAGTTCAGTTTTGGTTATTATTCATCTTGCCCACCCGGAGTCTCCATATATGATGATCAAACTTGTTTTATGATACACTCATTACTCAAAGCCTTCATAGTGACTCTATGTCAAGCCGTGGAATCTCAGTTAAAAGCGATCCCCACTCTCCTAAATAATATTTTAAAAAATCAGTGATCAGTAGAAGAGGTTTATGAGACGTAGAAGGTAAAAGTGCTATGTTGAACAAGGCAGAAGACTATTGTTTTCCATTTGATCTTGTCTTCAACCTCTTGAACTTGGTGTCTATATGCTCATTTGACACAAATAAAAATTAAATTATAAAAATACATGTATTTCACCCTTGAAAGCTAATCCTGACCTCTAACTCTCATTCATTCATGGTGGTCCTTCTACCTATGAGAATACAAAACAAGTTCTATCTCTAGAATACCTGGCATAAATAGTATGGCCCATGACACCCCAAGGAATGTATGCTTTGCTGTTTACTCTTTAATACATGCTTATGGAACACCTAACACACTTCATATACTGTCTTAAGCATTAACTCAATTAACATTCATAGTCTTATACCTACTTATAGATGAGAAAACTGAAGCAATTTTCCCATAAATCATGTGGCTAGTCAGTGGCAATGCCAACATTTGAAACTAATTAGTCTGACTCTAGCATTTAAGCTTTTTTACCACAACACTATGTATGTTCAGAAACACTATCAAAGCTGAACTACCAAGCCACAGGCAAAATCCTTGCTTTGTAAATCACAGGTTAGGGACATAATAGCTTTGAACTCAAATAAAGACAGTTCTCCATGTGATAGTATAGATTGTTATAATCCAACTATTCCACTAAAAACATCTAGAAAATGGGAGAAACACTTTCTAATCTCTTTGAAGGCATCAGACACCTGGTAAGGCACCAAGAATTTGTGGGGCCAAACATCCAGACAAGAGAAGATGGGAAGGAGAAAGTCCAGTATTTGAAGTCACTTTTTCCCTATGCAACTGCTATTTTCAACAGCAAAAGTGAGGGCTTAGGGGCTGGCTGAGAAAATAGGAAGAACTTGCAAACATATCACAAAACAAGGAAAGAAATTGAAATTCAGAGACAGAAAAAGAAAAAAATGCCTTCAGTAAACACCATAGTCTCAGGATAGTAGCCCAGAAGGCTATACACCCTAGTAGTAAGAGAAGACAGTAAACCACAAGTCTCAGAAAGGTTGATACCATGTTTAAAAGTGGTTCATGTCCTGGCTAAATTAAGGTGATATGCCTCTACTCCAACTGCCTGTCAGAAACAGAAATAAAGCACCTCTGACAGCCATAAATGTCACGCAGAATATCAATTTATTTCTGCATACAATGTCTGGAATGCATTAAAAAATAACGATGTATAAAAAGCAATAAGAAGTGAAAACAAAAGAGAAAAAGCTTATAATAGAAACAGACACCCACGGAATCAAGTTATTGGCGTTATCAGGCATATCATTTAACAAAAACCTTAAAAATGTAATCCAATGGAAATTCTGAAACATATTACAACTGAAATTAAGAATTCAAAAAATAAGCTCAAGAATACATTAAACACATTCTGGGGAATTAGTGAACTAGAAAATAGGTCAGAGAAAATTACCCAGATTGAACCATAGAGAGGAAAAAAAGGAGAAAAATACAGGAAAAAAAAGAATATTTGGGAAAAGTATATATGTGTATTATAATTAGTAAAAGAAAGGAATATTTAAGGAAATAATTTTCTAGAATTGTTCACATATAATAAAATAACAAATTTAAGAACAATGTTGATCTCAAGAAGGATCAATACCAAAAAAATAAAATAAAATACACCCAGGAGCATCATATAAAAACTTATGACAAGCATAATCAATAGGAAAATAAGAAATGCAGCTAGGTTGGGAAGGAGGTGAGACACATTATCTTCAAAGAGCAATGTTGCCGGGCTCAGTGGCTCAGCCTGTATTCCCGCGCCTTTGGGAGGCTGAGGTGAGTGGATTGCCTGAGCCAGCGGGTTCGAGACCCGCCTGGGCAGCGAGACCTCATCTCTACAATAAATCAAAAAATCAGCCGGGCGTGGTAGCGCGCGCCTGTAATTCCGGCTACTTGGAAGGCTGAGGCGGAAGGATCGCCGGAGCCCAGCAGGTCGAGGCTGCGGTGGCCGGGAGCGGCCACTGCACTCCAGTCTGGGCAACAGAGTGAGACTCCAACTCAAAAAAAAAAAAAAAAAAGAGAGCAATGTTATGGCTTCACAAAGACAGCAGACTTCTAAATAGGACCAGTAGGCCAGAAGACAAGAAAGATCTTCAAAGTGCTGGGGGGAAAAAAAATGTCATCCAAGAATTCCATAATCAGCAAAATTGTTCCTCAAAAACAAAGATTTTCATACTATGCTAAGTAAAAGAAATAAGACACCAGAGACCACATATTGTACAATTCTGTTTACATGAAATGTCCAGCAAAGACAAATCTAGGAGGACAAAAAGTAGATTCGTGGTTGCCAGGAACTGGACATGAGAATTGCAAATTACTGTAAATGGGCGTGAAGGGCCTTTTAGGATGATGGGAAAGTCCTAAAATTGGATTGTGGAGATGCTTTCACAACTGTGGAATTTTACTAAAAAATCATCGAATTGTACACAGAAGTTACACCCCCCCCCAAAAAAAAAAATATATCTGTGAAAAAAACTATGGTGGTCAGTGATACCAGCAGGAGGGTGAATTAGAAAACTCGAGGTCTTTGCTCTCCCATGGAAACACCAAATAAGCAATAATATAGGAATGAAAATAGCTTTGTGAGGACTTGATAAACCAGTTAAGAAGCTCCAGCAACCAAATGAATCCCTAGCACGCTAAGAAAATGTCACACTTAGTGAGAAATTTTGTGACATTTTGCTCTCTCTCTCCTCATCCCTTTCATAGCACAACATGGCACTGTCAGGGAGAAATTTCCCAATACCATGTTCCCTCAGAAGAGAAGAAAAGGAATCAAACTTGCTGGCAATGTTCTGGCTGGTCTGAGGGCTGTCAAACAAACTGTTTTCAGTATCACCTGACTCAGAGCACTGATGGAAACTGTAGCATGGTTTGGAGGCCAGGTTGGAGACCACTGATAGGAGTAGCAGAAACTGTGGCACATTAAAGCTACAGGGGGTCTACAGACCCATAGGTGCTTGAGTAAATGATGATAGGCACAGGAATATAATAGAAACTCAAAGCTTTTGAACAGAAGCAAGAGACTCTAAAGAATAAAACACTTTAAAGCAGCAATATAGGTGAGGAACTAGTATGAAAGTACACACCCAGACTCAGGAGAGACACTTCCTCAGAAAAGCTTGAACGGACCCTGAACCTTTAAGACAGGTTGATTAACATGGACTGTTTCTGAGTTGTGTTCGTTGCAATAAACGAGTAATCTAGTAAATAAACTATTTTTCTGAGTTCTGTGAGCTATATTGCAAATTACTGAACAAGAGGAGGGGATCACGAGAATTCTGATTTATGGCCAGTTGGTCAGAAGTCAAAAGGGAGGTCCAGACTTGGGGCTGGCATTGGAAGTGGGGGCAGTCTTGAGGGACTGAGCCCTTAAACTGTAGGATCTGATACTAACTCCAGATAGATAGTGCCGTAACTGAATTGAGTTGCTAGATACCCAATAAGTAGAGAACCAGAGAATTGCTTGTTGTGGGGAAAAAAAAAAAAACCCACACATTTGATCACAGAAATGTTGAGTACAGAGTGTGCATCTAGAGAAAAACAGTTTGTGTTTTCCTATATGGGAGCACACTCTGCATGGGGTATTTTTCCCAGTATGTGGGGTAGACTTCATGCCAAGTCAAGTGAGAAGGCTCACAGCGGTAAATCTGAACTCTTGTGGGTAGGGTCAAGATTAGTCTGCATATGTGAATATTTATCATCGAAAACAAGGCAGTTTTGTGAGTAAAATCAGTCACTATTAGAAACTGTGCAGAGACAACCTGGCCTTCTGGTAAGTCTTGTCATAATTGATGGGAAAAATTATATGAAGTAATCACAGTGGCAAATTGTACTTAGAGAAGGCCCTGTTTTAAGCATCCCTTTATTAAAATAGGATAGTCTTTTAGGAAGTCATATTACCTCACTAAATGGGGTAACACTTTTTCTTCCGTAGATAAGGTTCCTGACTTACCAGATCGACTGCTGTGGAAACGCTCATGCATATTTACGTATCGAGCCACTTCACAAGTCTTCCTGATAAACCCTGTGAAGGCGTTCCAGTAATATGTTTGTTCCAGGAAAAACTGTGCTTTTTCAAGTGTATGAAATATCCTGCAGTCATAAAGAATCCAGAGAAAACTAAAAGTTAAAAATGATTCTCATATAACAGATCATTATACATTTGTTTAAATATAAATACATGCAAATACCTGGCAGTCACATATATAAAGAATTAGAATCTTTGAAATAGCTATTTTAATTGTTATCTATTAGTTTACAAATTCCTCTACCCAGATTTGAAAAATTAGGAAAAGTCATTTATGGAAATACATAAAATATAAGAGTAAATCAAGAGAAAAAAATAAAGATCATAATATGAAGTGAACTTTGAGGTTAAGAAAAATACATTCCCTATTTGATATATTTAACTATGAACTTCCTAGGAGCCAAGGAAAGTAGACATTGATCACACATACAACTCACAGAGTAATAAAATAAAAAAACAAGGCAATTTTTCTGGAGAATTACAGCTCCCAAGAGAAATCTCCTACTAGTAGTTAATGTGAGAATTCTGAGTAATGCAATATACAAGAACCTCAATCACATGCACACCCTGGACTAAACAGGGATCTTAGATTGCTACATAAAGTCAGAGTCTCACTCTGCTGCACAGGCTAGAGACAGTGTCATGATCATGGCTCTCTGAAGCCTCAACCTCCTTGGCTCAGACGATCCTTCCACCTCAGTCTCCCAAGTAGCTGGGATTACAGGTGCGTGCCGCTATGACAGGCTAAATTTTTCAAATTTTTTATAGAGACAAGGCCTTGCTATGTTGCCCAAACTGTTCTCAAACCCTGGAGCTCAAGCGATCTTCCCACCTTGGCCTCAGAAAGTGTTGGAATTACAGGTATGGGTCACCACAGCTGGCCTCTGTTTAAAATTTATTGTTGTTAGATGCCTTCCAATAGTACAAATAGATTAACCTTTTTCAAAATAAATGGAACATAGTTCTAGTCGTCATCAGAAATATAATCTACTATGTTAATGTATCATTTTGAGTAGAAGGAGGCAGTTGAAATCATTTCAATGTCCAATTGTTGAGAAGTTTTCCATAAAACATGTACTTACACTGCAGAGGCAAGTTGGTGTTTACAGTCACCAGAAAAGATACCACTCCCGGATGAGGCATTAGCTCCCAGCCGCTGGAAGAGCCGAGTACAGGAAAAGCTGGCTTCTGACAGCTGTGTCCCCACTTCCCGCCAGTCCAAAACTTCTTCAGGTATTAAAACTGGCATATCTGTGTGCCCAGTAATGACCTCTTGCAAAATATGTTCCTTAACAGGAAAAAAATATATATATTGCTTCTAATAAACAAAGTAATTCAAATATGGATATTTGAGCAACAGCCTTTTCCTAGTCTCACTTGACAAGGGATCCATTTGAACTGTGCCCTATAGGACAGTGATCACCTAAGTAACAGTTCTAGACTGGAAACTTTACTCCTCTTCTAGAAAATAGACCCCAAAGTAAAGACTTATTTAATAACAAAGTAGGATGGGGGACCCAAGTGTCATAGCCATCTGTGTTAGCCAGTCTCCCCATATGACTGCAATTAACCAGACCGCTTAATAGTCTCACTCCCAGCAACTCCCTTCCATAATTTCTCTAGGTTGGCCTCTGACTCTCATGAACCCATAAAATGCAGGAGGTGTAACTCGTGCCAGTTCTGGGGAGTGTCGGCTCCTATGTTTCCTCCCTTCTTGCCTGTTTTAGGTTTCTCTGGACATCCATGTAAGAAGTCTGACTACCCTGCTGTGGGATCACACAGAGAGGCTACCTAGAGAAAACAGGCCCTGAGACTCAAGAGGAAAATAAGAGGCTCTCCTCAGTGTCCAGCTGAGCAGACTCCAGCTTCGGCTGCTATCTGACTGCAAGTACGTCAGTGTTGCCCAACCCGGTAAGATTGTCAGAAGAAATGCCCAGCTGATCCCAGTCAACCCACAGTCATGAGAGCTAATAGAATGTGTTTGGTTTTAAAGGGGGGTGGGGCTCATTAGTGATAGGTAACCTAAGTATTATCTAGAAGTCTATCTCTGAGATGTGTAACCTGTGAATATACTCAGCACCAGCAGAAGATCCTGCTGAGTCCCTGCTCTGTGCAGGGCTATAAGTTAGGCTTTATCAATACAACAAGATTTGGAATGGGCTTTCTGCCAGAAGAGAACTTACACCCAGAAGCAAGACAGCTATGCACAGATAGGTAGTGGATTTTTGTGCCTGCATGCCTTCATATACACTTTTTACCTGCCTATCATCCTCTCCTGATTTCTCTGTGCTTCCAAACCTCACACCCCATTTAAGCCTCATTGGTGTATTTAGGAAGACTTCTAGATGCTAAGCTCCTAGGCACTTGTGTTGTCTGCTTTTCTAAGGCAAGATAGTGTCTTTTTCATGTTTGTATGCCTTTTGACGTATCATAACACAGAAAGTAAATGCTAAGAAAGTGCTGATTGAATTGAATTATGTACACCATCCAATTATTATCTTAATGTTTGTTTTGCTGTGACATCATTTATATTTTACAAGTTTCATGATTTCAGTGGTCTTATGGTATATAAGGAAGAAGATTTAACAATGAAATAGATAATTTGGAAAGAAAGAAAATGAACTACAAAGATATGATTATTATAATTTCTAATAATCAGTAAAAAAGATAAGGGCTGAACTTGACAAAATTATCTTTCCAAACAAATTGCTCAACATTCTGCAGTCCCCGTCGAATGATCAGCAAAGGTAGCTCCTGTCCTTGGCACTGACATGAGAAGAGCATGATTTTTAAAGCCTGTGATGAAGGCCTCAAGACATGGCATGGGTCCTGCAGTTGAAGAGCCATTCACTGACTGGCTCTATCAGCAGACATGTACTGGACACCAGAACCATGACAAGAGAAGCAGAAGTTGTGGCACCATCTGATGCCACCACATTGCAGAACTCTGCATTTTCACATTCCTGTGTTCATCCTCCCAACAGTGTGTGAAAGTAAACCGAGATAGAGTTTTCTCAGCACCCAGAGAGGAACAGATCCTGCAGCGTGCCCCAGGAGTCTCCAAAGGAGTGGTAATAACCACATAGAGCAAAGAAAAAAGAAAAAAAAAATCCACCGACCTGGGCTGGAACTGGCCAGTCTCTCTCCTGTTCCACACAGTCCACCACAGCCTCTGAACACAGTGGAGAATGTGATTGATGGGAATTTAGGAGTTCTGTGCTCCTGAATGAACTTGTAGGGCTCCCTGGGCCTCGTGGGGCCCTAGCCACTCACAGTAAACTGCTTCCCCACAGCCATGCTCTGCCAGGGAGTGGTGCAGGAAAAAGTCTTGAGTGGTGCCAGTTGCCATTTTCTAGAAACTTAACCCTAGCAGGGAGGAGCAGTTACTTTCTAGTCAGCTTGGAACAGGTCCCAAGGGCAAACTCCAAAAACTATAGAATACATATTTTTCTCATCAGTGCATTCTTCAAGACAGACATATGAAAGACCACAAATCAAGTCTCAATAAATTCAAAAAAATAGAAATCATATCAAGCACCACCTCAGACCACAGTTGAATAAAACTAGATTAACTTCAAGACCTCATGAAACCAAACAAAGTTACGGAAGTTAAACAATTTGCTCCTGAATGATCCTTGGGTCAACAATGAAATCAAGATGAAAATATAAAAATTCAAGCCGGGCTCGGTGGCTCAGCCTGTAATCCCGCGCCTTTGGGAGGCTGAGGTGAGTGGATTGCCTGAGCCAGCGGGTTCGAGACCCCTGGGCAGGCGAGACCTCATCTCTACAATAAAATCAAAAAATTAGCCAGGCGTGGTAGCGCACGCCTGTAAATCCGGCTACTCGGAAGGCTGAGGCGGAAGGATCGCCAGAGCCCAGCAGGCGAGCCTGTGGTGGCCGGGAGCAGCCACTGCACTCCAGTCTGGGCGACAGAGTGAGACTCCAACTCAAAAACAAAAAACAAAAAGAAAAAGAAAATATAAAAATTCTTTGAAATGAATGACAACAATGAAACAAGTTATCAAAAACTCTGGGACAGAGTCACTGCTGTGCTCAGAAGAAAATGTATAGCACTTAAGGCCTATATTAATAAGACCAAAAGATCACACATTGACAACCACACATACCTTGAGGAACTAGAAAAACATGAATAAACCAAACCAAAGCTAGCAAAAGAAAATGAATAACAAAGATCAGAGTAGAACTAAATGAAATTGAAATAAAAAACAATACAAGGAATCAATGAAACAAAAAGTTGGTTCTTTGAAAAGATAAATGAAATTGATAGAACACTAGCTAGATTAATTAAGAAACAAAGAGAGAAGACTCACATTATTTTAATCAAAAATGAAAAAGGAGACTTTCCAACTGATTCAATGGAAATTCAAAAGTCCATCAAGGACAATTACAAACACCTCTATGCAAACAAACTAGACAATCTAGAGGAAATGGATATATTCTTGGAAACATAACCCCCCCCCAACCTTGAATCAGGAAGAAATAGAAACCCTGAAAAGACTAATAACAAGTAGCAAGATCGAAAAAATAATTAGAAGTCTCCCGACAACAACAAAAAGTCTAGGACCTGATGGACTCACAATTAAACTCTACCAGACATTCAAAGAATGGGTACCAATTTTACTGAAGCTATTTCACAAGATTGAAAAGAAGGGAATCCTCCCTAACTCATTCTACAAGGCCAGTATCACTCTGAACGACAGGAAAAGACACAACAAAAAAAGAAAACTACACATCAATATTCCTTATGAATACAGATGCAAAAATCCTCAACAAAATACTAGCAAACAAAATTTAACAACACATACGAAAACAATACACCACAGCCAAATGGGTTTTTTCTCAGGGATTCAAGGGTGGTTTAACATATGAAGTCAATAAATGTGATTCACGGTATAAACAGAATTAAAACCAAAAATTATATGATCATTTCCATAGATGCAGAAGAAGTACTTGATAAAATCTAGCATCCCTTCATAATAAATACCTTCAGCAAAACAGGCACAGAAGGAATACTTCTCAAAATAATAAAAGCTATATATGACAAACCCACAGCCAAAGTCATCCTGAACAGAGAGTAGCTGAACACATTTCCCCCTCAGTACTGGAACAAGGCAAGGATGCACACTTTTACCACTACTATTCAACATAGTACTGGAAGTCCTAGCCAGAACAATCAGACAAGAAAAAGAAATAAAGTGTATACAAATTGGAAAAAATCAAATAATCGCTACAGGCTGATGAAATGATCTTCTACCTAGAGACCCCTAAAAACCCCTCCAAAAGACTCCTGGACTTGATAAATGAATTTGGTAAAGTTTCAGGATACAAAAATCAACACACACAAATCAGTAGCATTGTTATACACCAATAGAGACCAAGCTGAGAATCAAATCAAGAACTCAATTCCGGCCGGGTTCAGTGGCTCAGCCTGTAATCCCAGCACTTTGGGAGGCCGAGGTGAGGGGATTGCCTGAACCCGCAGGTTCGAGGCCAGTTCGGGCAACTTGGCGAGACCTCATCTCTACAATAAATCAAAAATTAGCCAGGCGTGGTAGCACACACCTATAGTTCCAGCTACTTGGAAGGCTGAGGCAGAAGAATCGCTGGAGCCCAGCAGGTCGAGGCTGCAGTGGCCAGGAGCGGCCACTGCACTCCAGTCTGGGTGACAGAGTGAGACTCCAACTCAAAAAAAAAAAAAAAAGAACTCAATTCCACTTACAGGAGAAGCCAAAACTCTGATAAAATTACAGAGGATACGAACAAAGGGAGAAACATCCCATGCTCATGGATTGAAGAATCCACATTATTAAAATGATCTTATTACCCAAGGTAATCCAGAGATTCAATGCAATCCCTATCAAACTACCAATGTCATTTTTCACAGAATTAGCAAAAACAATACTAAATTTCATATGAAACCAAAAAAGAGTCAGAATAGTCAACGCAGTCCTAAGCAAAAAGAACAAAGCTGGAGGCATCACATTAGCTGACTTCAAACTCTACTACAAAGCTGTAATAACCAAAACAGCAGGTATATCCCTGAATCTAAAATTTTAAAAAAACTCACACAGAACCAAATAAAGCCTATGAGCACTAAAAGCTACAATTTTGCATTAATTGACTGATCATCAAAGATATTCCTATACTTTTCTTATCATATTCAGCCAAAACTGAAGCAGGTCAAGGAACCAGGAAGTCTGAGAAGCAGAAGTGTCACAGCTTGAAAGTTTGAGGTACTCTCAGGGAATGTCAAGTAGGTTTTGGCTAGCAGGTAGCACACAATCCCTAAAGCTATCAGCCTGGAGGGATGGTTGTGTGCGGCAGTTAGGATTCAGTAGGCCAGTTTCCTATAAGTGGATAGACTGGTATCAACACGTGCAGCACCCAAATTCCAGCTTAATTACTAGTGTCTTTGGTGAATTTAACCTTAAAAATGAGCCTATTGGTGCTCTTGGAAGAGATCAGATGGTAAAATACTTACAGCAGCCTCTACTGAATTGAGAAGCTTGTTTAAAACACTGGTCTCGGTGGAGGAGTTAGGATGGCATAACAGTTCCCTGAGGTCATCCCAGATGCCAGAGTTTCTAGGGGGTAGGATGCCCACCTTCTCAGACAAGTGGTCCCTCAGGCAGAAAGTAGTAGCATTCTTCTTCAACATCTAAAATATTAATAAAGATGGAAAAGCATAGCATTTAGAGATGCTTAGCCTCTCAATGACCTCAAGAATTGAAAATAAGAAATTTTTTAAAAAACATAACATAAAAGTTTTTTGAAAACTTGCCTATTGTTCTATTTGGTTGGCATGATTCACAACAGGAGTAAAACTAAATATTGTATAAGCTTCTTGAATGTTTTATAAAAATTGCTTATTTATAATCCTTTGCTGGGCTTTACCTGCATTAACTCCCAGAAAAACATGTCCTTTTCCAGTTTCAATTGGTCAAGTCCAACCCATTTGGAACCATTAGCTGATGTCTCCATGTGAAAAAGGATTTCTGCAAGATAGACAAATTGGTAGGCTACTCCAAGCTTGAGTTCTACACATGGCCATGAGTCAATAAACTGGATTCCAAAAACATGCATTTCAGTAAATTTGACCTGTTGTCATGCATGTTATTATCTTCCTTAGAGAGGACAACAAACAAAGTCACTGGAATACTATTTTATCCTTTCTGAAAGCTCAGGAGCATGAGTTCTTAGTTACAGAAGGGTTTTGGTAACATCTCTCCTCATTTTTTTTTCTCTCCTCCTTGAGAAGATAAAAAAGCTCCTGCCTACCCGGCAAAGTGCAAACCTGACTTCCTCAGAAGGGGGCAGAAAAAACAATGCCCACCACAGTCAATGAAGTTCAAAGAAGAGCATTCTGCAAACCTAGGAAGAACATGCTCTCCCTTTCACATGCCAAGGAGCAGAGGGAAAGGAAACAGAATATGAAAGATGTACTCATTCACAATGCCATCTGGTTCCTTTTCAGCCTGAGAACCATGGATGCTGGTATGAAAGTGAAAGCCAAACCCCAGTCCCAGGACACCACCTGTCACAGGCCACACTGTGGGCTTATGGCCAGCAGAAGGATGCACTCTTCACTGTGCCAGAACTGTTTATTCAGACTTAGTCTGCTATATTTGAAATGTCCTGCAAGGCATCAAAGTATAAATATGTACAACACTAGCAAACTTATCTCCAAACTTTACAATGTTGTCCGACAGTTTCAAGTCCATTTTCCAATAAATTTCATGTTTGCTCTTAGTGAGTCAGTGACAAATAACACCAGAGCTGGTTTACCTTGGACAAAATGTAAATTCTGAGCTATTGAATTCCTGAGAGCACCATCAAGTTGAAGCAATCTCTTCATAGCCGGCCACTGGGGCAGATTGTGCAGCACGCTTTGCAATTTCCGCAGATGTCGTAATCTGAGGGCAAAAATAAATAAATGAAATGAAATGGAAAACAGTTCAGTATGCCAACTAGGGAAATAAAAATTCCATTCAGAGGAAAATATTCCACTGCTTTGGGAAGTGTGTTCATAGACTGAAAATCTCATTTCATTGTATAACCAGGTTCTTGACAAATTGCATTGTTTGAATCAACTGATTTGGAGATTCTTTTGGTATTAAGTATGGATTAAACATTCTCTATTCCCCCAAACCAAAAAGCAAATTCCTAATCATGTGTTTAAAAGGTTAGGGATAGAATCAAGTTCCAAGTGAGATTTTAAAACATTTTTCTTGAAACCTACAGTCAACGAGACATAGAAAAATATTTTGAGAAAAAATTCAAATATAAAGACAGTGTGTGGTGGAACACAGGGCTTATCAAAGTGGTCCAAACTAGGGAAACTAGCAATGTGTGTGAGATTCTCCAAGATCAAAGGAAGGATGGCCAGCCAGGCAGCTTGACACTACAGTCCCTGGGGCATTCGGCTAACAGGGTCCAGACATGGTGAAGACATGGAGAAGGTAGCCTAGAAGAGACGCTGGAAAGATAATGATTTTGAAAATGAGAGGAAACTGAAATCAGAGTAAATGTAGCAGAATGAGGATCAAGATGCAGTCAGATGGCAGGAGCAGAACTGCACCAGCAGGGGAGTTCAGGCTTTCTGAGTCTTCGTGTAAGCTCATGGAACTCTTATCATGAAAATAATGCAAGCTAAGAGGAGAGACAAAGAAAGAGAAGTGACTACGTGGAGCCCAAGCACAATGCTCCACTGGCTGGAGCTACACCACATTCTCGGGCTGTGGCCTCCATCTGACTTCTGCACCACAGGGATCAATCTCTTCACAGCATCCTGGGTAAAGCACAGTCTTGGTCAACAGTTGCTGCTATTCTGGAACTAGTGTGCTGATGGATATGACCACTGTGGAGGGAATGGAGAGTGTGAGTGGGGTCCTGATGATAATTCCCCTACAAGAAACCGGTATGAGGCGGCACTACAGTCCCCACATCCTCCAGCTACACAGCAGAGCAACTACTCTATTATCTTTGCTTGTTCAGGCTTTCTGGCTACTGACCAGACTCCTGGCACTGCTCTCTTGCCTTAAACCAGAAGTGTGATTTCTTGAACTGGGCCTCTGTAGGATGAAGTAGAATGAGGTTAGTTGTTCCCCTGGTTTTCTATGCTACACTGAGGAGAAGGCAAAGTAGCTCTTGAAAACAACTAGAACATGGGAAAGAGATGGTTGTACTTAATTTCATTTGCCCCAAGGAAAAGAGATATACTATGTGACTTGCAACCTAGAGAGACCAAAGGGACTTGGGCAAGAACAGACAAAATCTCAAGAAGGATACGTCTGTAATGGCACACAGTCCTCAGTAGGAAACTGAGGGTTCGGTAGCATTTTCCTTTCTTTTGGTTGAGCACTGACCTAGGAAGAGAAAAAGTCATGAACAATTGGCTATAGAAACAAGGTAGAAAAAAAAGGGTGTGGTTTACTGGACCAAAGATTAGGATAAAAGCTAATGATAAAAGACACAGTTTTCTGATGAGGAATAACATGAATCTTACAAAAATTTGAAGAAAGAAGGCAAGTGACTGTCTGATTTAACTGAAATACTTAAACTGAATTGGCGAAACAAGGACAAAACTTAGAAAAGGAAGTCATAGATATATCAACAGGGACAATGAAAAGAGGAGAAAGAAGCCTTCAGCAATGCTCAGGAGACAAAACAGGGACAAGAGTCCAGAGCCATAGGTATGTGAATAAGAAACTACACACCACAGTAAGAAGGCAATTGGAACTTTAAACACACACACACATACACAGTCACACACACCAATTAGCCCCTAGAGGGATGAGACTCATGACTTCATATAAAAGTAAAAGAAAACATTTACTCAGAAAATAATAGAATTAACAAAAGGGATTCCAAAATATTGAATGTATGTGTGAGGGACTTCTGACATCCATGTAGAAAAATCATCAAATCTGTAAAAAAGGGAAGGATAGAGGGATGTAGGAGTGAGTTTAGATGGACAGATAAGCATGTTTTGGTGACAGGAGTTGGGAAGTGACCAATGAATAAGACCATCCACTCCATGTGAGCTATTTTCAGCACAGGGAGTCTCTGTCAATTCTTGTTGCAGTCTAACAAAGTGGGTAGATGATTTCTTCTTGATAGATAAAGACACAGGATCATTGGACAGTCCTGTAGCAAGCCTTCAACAAACCAAGAGGTTGAAGATTAGAAAGGGCCTCAGAGATCACACAGTGATGCCATTACCAAACCAGAGGCCAAGGCCTGGGGAAGCTGACAGAGGGGCCAGAACTGCACAGGTAACAGCTGTGAGGCAGAAGTTTTGTATTACTCGCAATGAAAGCAGTGTCCAAATAGAAATGGAGGTTCCAAAGGCCAATTGCTTTCCCGGTGCACACAACCAGTGAATGGCAAAGCCAGTGTTTGGGCCCTAATCAACCTGACCCTGAGAGTGTGTAGAAATTATGTATGGAGACAGAGAAACTTGGACAGGGAAACTCGGGCTGTCCAAGCGTGGTACTTAGAAGGTGGTGTGGTCTTTAGTTTCCCTACCCTGTAGGAGCTAAGAGCCAGGTAGAGCTTCCTGGGGCTTCATTTTTCTGGTCTGGTGGAGAGTAGACAGAACCCTGGTCTAAAGTGCCAGGAGGTGTTTGAGGTTTACAGAATAATTAGTGTGACTTAATGTGGTATCTCTATTAATGTGCATTAAATAATAAACCAGCAGGAAAGTTTTCAATACCCTCAATGCAATATCCTGCATTTGAAGTTCATGCATGGCCAAGTGATTCATCCCTGCCCTTTGCCTAGATCATTGGTATCTCTGCTGACTCCTGTATCCATCCCCCTGTAGCTTTTATGGCCCTAGTGGGGAACTGCACTGCTGCCTGAGCATCAGCACCGCATGCCCCAGGACAACTATTAAGTAAAATTTAGGAAACAGGACCTTCAAAAGCAAGATCCTCTTATTCAACTGGGTCCCAGAAAATGTGAAAGTGTTAGAACTGTTTAGAGTTTCTGTTTGTTACATAATGAAAAAATCACACTATGATCCCACACAACTCTGCCATCACAATTTTTCTTCATGGTACACAGAATGCAAGAATTTGTGTGACTCTGATTTGAAAGGAACACTTTTGAGATAATATTGAGAAGTCATATTGTTCTCTTTCAAAGAGAGCCTCAAATTCAGGAGGATAATAAGATTCAAGTTGCTACAAACTGCCAGACCTACTGAAGAAACAGATCCAATCCTCACCTTCTTAATGAATAAAATCTGGTTATCTTAAAAATGAAGAAACCACAAATTTCACCTTTTCCTACTTCTAAAATATTTCTGAGCCTTATATAAATATTTCAACTATACAGAATCTTTAAATAAATATGGTAACAGGCAGTTCCTGTGTGAAAATATCTGTAAGATGTATCTGTCCATTTTTAAACAAAAGTCAAAGACAAAATCTAAAAATCCAGGAAGCTGATACCTTCTCAAACATTGTTCTCCTGTTAGATGGTTTGCAACATCTGTATAGAGCATCCAGAGTGCTGCAAAGAGTTCTGTCCTAGTGATGGTCCACAACAAAAGCCTTGGATTTCCCACTTGCTTAGTAGGAATTTATTGCCTAGCTATACTTTCCAGAACTTGTTTCTAGCAGCAGCATCATGCATTCTTTAAAATTCAGTGTCATCTACCTAATCAGTCATGAAACAGGGAAATGTGCCTTACATCTTTGGAAATATGTGATTGTCTCTTGGGCCATCTGCTGCCAAGCTGTCATTCAAGAAGAGAAGCCCAGTATGCAAAGCTTCCACCACCTTCCACGGCGTGCTCTCTTCTGCAAACGCATCTCTGAGAGACTCCAGGCTGTGGCCCATGCCCGTGAGTATCTGGTGAAGCAGGACCTTCTCTGCCCACTGATTAAACATCTACAAATTTAAAAGCAGAAGTATTGTTGATAAAAGTGAATTCGAAATAATAGTGTTTAGTTAAGAAATATTTGCAGATCATTCTGGATGGCAGGCAGCATAATTATAATCTGCTGGAAAATTGAAATATCTGTTAACAATTGCACTATGACTTCTTTTCTGCTGAGAAATTAAAGATTGCAAAATTGCAGCAATGGATACATGTAACTTTTTTTTTTTGAGTTGGAGTCACTCTGTTGCCCAGACTGTAGTTCAGTGGCATGCTCCCGGCAACCGCAGCCTCGATCTACTGGATTTCACCGATCCTTCTGCCTCAGCCTTCCAAATAGCCGGAACTACAGGCGCACACAACCACACCTGACTAATTTTTGATTTCTTGTAGAAACAAGGTCTTGCCAAGTTGCCCAGGCGGGTCTCAAACCTGTAGGCTCAGGCAATCCATTTGCCTTGGCCTCCCAAAGTGCTGAGATGACAGGCTGAGCCACCGAGCCCGGCCTCGTGTTACCTTTTAATTGGCATCCTATTTCTCTCTTTTCTTCCCCCAAAGAGAAAAAAAAGAGAGAGAAGGAAATAATATACATTTTAAATAAATAGAATATAATTTTAAAACAAAACTGACATGTTTAAGATAGTATAAATACATTCATATACTGTAAAATATATAACCTCATGTGTACATAGTTACTAAATGTCATTTTATGACATGGACTTGGGAGTGACGAGACGAGGCAATTAGCATTAAGGTTTATCATCAATATGACGTCAAAATATACCACTCCTGCCCAAATCAGATAGCATGGGAAAATGCATGACATGCATTTACGTGTGCTAAGCCTTAATTAACCCTAAGTTACCCAGGTAATGCCCAAAGCAAGGCATCCTCCAGACCATTTTGATGCTGGCCATTTTGGTGTTGTACTTTGATCGTTTTGTGCTCAGATTACTTTAGTGCCAGCAGGTGGAAAATCACACCTTTGTATTTTTAATGATGTTTTATCCACTTTGACCTTTTTAAGTGGTGCAGGTTAGAGTGGTGGGAGTTAAAGAGGTGTGTTCTCTGAGGAAAAACGTGAAATGGGGAATGTGATGCCCAATAAAACAAGTGGAAAGTGACTACCTGGGGGCAGTTTTTCATAGTCTCCCCAAGAAACACAAAGCTGTGAACCAACCAGGATGCCTTGAACTTCTGAAGTCAAGAGTTCTCCCACCACTTGGGGCACTTTGTCCTACACCAACTTCTCTGTGCAAACAGATCACAGTCTTTCTTCTCATTGTTTGCCTTGAACTCGCAGTCACTGTGCATAGTGCTTCTGTTCAAAACCAGAGTGAAGGGACGAGGCCAATCAGCACTCAGTTGCTGCAGGGATGCTGAATGCTTGCATGTGAAACTCCAAGGAGAAGGAGCTGAGCAAAGTAACCAGGTGGTGGGGGATGGGGCAGATCTCTCAATAGCACAGCATGAGTCTAGGAACCTTTTGGTTGCCATGTTTGTTTTAAAGCCTAGGATAGACCAAGTGGTGACATATGTTAAGGGCCTAATGAGCTGGGGCCAGTGGCTGCATATGGGGAAAGGTGCACTCAATGGTGAAGGTGTGGAAATCCTAAGGTCCTTTCCTGGGAAAAACATAAAATCAGTGAACAGTGTGAGGGGTGGGTACATTTGGACACTCTTCAAATTGGCATGCCTTTGGACTGAGTATTTGGATGTGGGACTGCACCTGTTGGTAGACCTGCAGCCAGCTGATCTCATGGACAAGATAATTTTTCACTTCTGACCACTTGGGGTGACAGTCTCCATGGTGTCCCTCATTCTCAGCTTTGTCCTCTGATGTGTTGGACAAGACTGAACACACCATCCCATCCAATGAGCTATCTGTGGGAATCTGGGAACAATAAGAGAAAAATATTTAGAAGTAAAGCATTTTTTCATAGAATGTTTCTCTCCTAAAAATAATACCACAATCTTGCCCTAGTTAAAAAAAACATACATTTCCTTGATTGAAGGAGTAGCAAGTGATAAAGTGCCACTTATGATGTCTAGGTGTTCTGCCTTGAGGTTAAACTTTTGTGGTTAAGAAAATTGACTATATTTTTCAGGATCATCTACAAGCAATGGGAACAGCTCTTTCTCCCTGCCAAGACATGGAGATGATATCAGATATTGTTCATCTTAGTTCTCAGGCTAAAAGCAGACATGGGCCAGCCCAGTTCCACTGTTACTTTGGACTAATAAAGTTTCTTTGCTGAAAACATTTTATTTTCTAATTATCAAACATGGGTGAAATTGGAAAGATTCAAATTTGAATCCTAGATCAGAAACTGTTTAACATTTTGAAACAAATCACATTTATTGTATACACAAACTTGGACAGTTTTTCTAACATTGCTTTATACTTGTATCTATGGTAGAATGAACCACATTACATAGCTTTGCAATAATTATAGTGTCATCTTTCAGAGATATTTTGATGGCTGCTACAGTCTGAACATTTATATCTCCTCAGAATTCATATGTTGTCAATCTAACCCCCAAGCTTATGGCATTAGGAGGTGAGGCCTTGAGGACATGATTAGGTCATTAGAGTAGAGCCCTTAGAAATGGGATTAGTGCTCTTATAAAAGAGGTACAAGAGAGCTCCCTTCCTTCTTCTATGTGAGAGACACAGAGAAAAGGTGTCATGTGTGAACAAGAAAGCAGGACCTCATCAGACACCAAATCTCCTGAACACTTGATTTTGGACTTCCCAGACTCCATAACTGTGAGAAATAAATGTCTTGGAAGTCATATCCATAATGATAGATAGAGAATTTAGAATACGGATGGCAAAGAATCTCAGTGAGATCCAAGAAAGGAGAAATCCAAAACAAAAAAGCCAGGAAAATGATTCAATAATTGAAAGATGACATGACCATACTAAGAAGTAACTCACTCAGTAGGTATATGTCCTTTTCTTAAAGTAGCCTGAAAGGACTAAAACAATGGCAATAATCAAAAAGTAACAAAGTTCCACTTGTTCATTTTGTAGGTTCCCTTAGGATCCAGATAGGACTCCAGTTCAAAATGGCTGACTAGAAACAGCTAGTGGGCACCTCTTGCAGATAGAAATTGAAATGGTGAAAAAATTCGCACTTCAGGTTGATTGTCTGAGAGAGCACACTGAAGTCACCAGAGAAGGAGTGAGAATCATGGGAAGTGGAGGAGAGCAAAGCCAGACAGCCAGTCTTTGCTAATCAGCACAGAGCTGGGAGAGGCTTCCAAATGTGGGGAAGAGATGAGTGAGAGAATCCTGGGCTTCCATGCCCTGCCCTGGACCTTTACAGCCCTAGTCACAGGAGAGGTCCCTCGACCCCTCTAGTCTCCAGTCTGAGGTGGGGAGGCACCCGGATACTGAAGGGATACTGCTCCAGCCTACATGGAATTCAGTGGCATTTGTTCCCTGGGCAGTTTAGTGCTGGATGCCACTGCCCCACCAAAGAGGAAGGCCTGGTGCTTTTACAACCTCCCAGGACAGATACTGTAGCCCTGATGGGAAGGAACTGGGAGGGCAATGCACCACATGTTCTCCCCTTCAACCTCCCCTGTCCACTGCTTCCACCACTCCAGAGAGAGCCCACTCCAGAGAGAGCCCTCACCGCACCTCCCCCACTCCCGCCTGAATCCTGCAGCCCATGCAATTCCCGGAGGCTACCAACTCCCAGACCTGCCCATAACCCCTGCTCCCAGCCCCATGACCCCCGACCACCACTGCCTTTGCAGTGGGCAGGAAAGAGAATGGGGGAGATAGAGCACTTTCCATGCCCCCACCCCCACCCCCTCAGCCTTTTGCCAGATAAGGCTCTTCTGCTTCTGTGGCAGCCTGGCTTCCTCATTCCCACTTGAACACTGCAGCTGTGCTCAGCACTCTACTGTCCCAGCTACTCACAGTCCAGACAGGAAATGGGGAGATGGGGAACTTTTGTAGGCAGCCTGTATCTGTGGCTCCCAGGTTGGTAGGGCATTCCTGCTTCTGCAGCAGTCCCCAGCATGGCAGAAGCAGGGAAGCAACTGCCTGAACACTGCAACCATGGTTCAGCACTCCTCTGAGGATCTAGCTCCCAGAGGTTTTTGCTGGATCCCTCCTAGTCACCACCGCCACTACCTCAGCCCCTGCTGCCCAAGGGTCAGAGAGTGAGGGAGAAGACAGGTGCTTCATTCCTCCTCAGGACGAACACCACAGCTGTGATACAAAAGAATGGGTGGTCAGTACACTGTGTGACCCCTGGCCCCAGAGCTCTCTTCCAGTGGGATTCCCTTGCTTCTATGGCAAACCTCCTATACGGCACAGTCTTCCTGCACCTGCCTGAATATGCAACTGTGACTCAACACTCCTCTGAGGGTCCATCTCCCAAAGGTCAATGTTGGACTTCTCTCAGTTGTTGCCAACACTGCTTCCACCCATGGAGCCCATGGGTCAGGGAGAGAGCAAGGAGTTTGGGCACTAAACAAAGTCAATTAACCATACACAACATATATCATAGTCATGCCACAGGAAAAAAAAAAAAGAAAGAAAATCTCAAAAGTCCCCAACCCAATGTTTGCAACTTCAAAAAAAGAAAAGTTAGCTTCCCCAGAGAAGAAGGAACCAGCACAAGAACTCTGGCAACACCAAAAGTCAACATCTCCAAAGAATCAAACCAGCTCCTTAGCAATGGGTTCTAACCAGAATGAAATATCCATAATGACAGATAGAGAATTTAGAATATGGATGGCAAAGAATCTCAATGATATCCAAGAAAGGGGAAATCCAAAAGAAAAAAGTCAGGAAAATGATTCGATAATTGAAAGATGACATGACCATACTAAGGAAGAACCAAACTGAATTTCTGGAATTGAAGAATTCACTTTATTTCAAAATATAGTTGCAAGACTTAGCAACAGACTGCACCAGGCAGAAGAAAGACTATCAAAACTTTAAGATCAATCCTTTCAATCAGCCCAGTCACAAATTTTTTTAAATGATTTTTAAAAATGAACCAAGCCTTCAAGAAATATGGGCTTTGTCAAGAGACCAAACCTACAACTGATTGGCATTCTTGAGAGAGAAGAAGAGAATAGAAATAATCTAGAGATTGTCTTTGAGGACATCATCAAGAAAAATATCAACAGTCTTGCTAAAGATATCAACATGCACATACAAGAAATTCAGAAAACTCCTGTGAGATATTATACAAGACAACTATCCCCAAGGCACATAGTCATCAAACTATCCAAGGTCAATGCAAAAGAAAAAAAGTTAAGAGTAACTAGAGAGAAGAACCATATCACCTACAAAAGGAGATCCATCAGACTAAAGGGAACATTCTCTCAGCAGACCCACATACACCAGAAGAGATTGGGGGTTCACTTTTAGCATTCTGAAAGAAAAGAAATGTCAGCCAAGAATTTCTTACCCCATCAAACTAAATCTCATAAATGAAGGAGAAATAAAGTCCTTCCCAGATAAGCAATTGCTAAAGGAATTTGTGACCATCAGACCAGCCTTACAAGAGATACTTAAGGGAGTTCTATATATGAAAATGAAAGAATAATACCTTCTATATGCCTCCTAGCACATGTAAGCATATAGCCCAGAGCACTATAAGCAATCACAAAACCAAGACTACATAGCAACTAGCTAGCAACACTAAAACAGAAACAAAATCCCACATATCAATAGTAACCTTGAATGTCACTGCCTTAAATGCTCCACTTAAAAACCATAAACTGGCAAATTGGATAAAATAAAAAGATCCATTCTTTTGCTGTCTTCAGGAGACCCATCTCACTTCCACTAACATTCATAGGCTTAAAGTAAAAGGATAAAGAAAGATCTACCACAGAGATGGAAAACAAAATAGAGCATGGGCCACTATTCTTGTATCAAATAAAACAGTCAATTGCCGGGCCCGGTGGTTCAGCCTGTAATCCCGTGCCTTTGGGAGGCTGAGGTGAGTGGATTGCCTGAGCCCACGGGTTCGAGACCCGCCTGGGCAGCAAGACCTCATCTCTACAATAAATAAAAAAATCAGCTGGGCGTGGTAGCACATGCCTGTAATTCCAGCTACTTGGAAGGCTGAGGAGGAAGGATCACCGGAGCCCAGCAGGTCAAGGCTGCAGTGGCCAGGAGCGGCCACTGCACTCCAGTCTGGGCAACAGAGTGAGACTCCAACTCAAAAAAACAAAACAAAACAAAACAAAAACAGTCAATCAACAACAGTAAAAAAGGACATTATATAATGATAAATTATTCAATCCAACAAGCAGACTTAACTATCCTAAATATAGAGGTATCCAATAACTGGAACACCCAGATTTATAAAACAATTACTGTTAGGCCTAAGAGAAGACTTAGCCACACAAAAATAGTGGGGGACATCAACACCCTACTAACAGCTTTAGACAGATTATAAAGGGAGAAAAAAATCAAGAAATTCTGGACTTAAATTTAACACATGACCAATGTGATCTAATAGATAATTACAAATACTTCACCCAGCAACCGCATAATAAGCATTGTTCTCACTTACACATGGAAAATATTCTAAGACTGACCATAAGCTCACTCTTAAAGCAAGTCTCATTAAATTCCAAAAACTCAAAGTCATATCAAGAATCTTCTCTAATCACAGCAGAATAAAAATATAAACCAATACTAAAAAGAAAATAGAAAAATTCCTAGAAGCACACAACATCCCAAGGTTGGAACAAGAGGAAACTGAAACCTTGAAAAGACTAATAATGAGACATGAAATTAAATTCGTAATTAAAAAAAACCTACAAACCAAGAAAAGCTCTGACCAGACAGATCCACAGTTGAATTTAGATGTACAAGGAAGAGCTGGTACCAATCCTATTGAAAATATTCAAAAAAATTTGAGGAAAAGAGATTTCTCTCTGGCTCATTCTATGAAACCAGTATCTCCTGATACCAAAACCTGGCAAAGACACACAAAAACAAAACTATATGCCAATATCCCTGGTGAACACAGATGCAAAAATCTTCAACAAAATACTAGAAAAACACATTAAGTAGCACATCAACAAGATCATTCACCATGATCGGGTGGACGTTATTCCTGGGATGCAAGGATGGTTCAACATACATAAATCAATATATGTGATCCATCACAAATAGAATTAAAAACAGAGACCACATGATTGTCTCAGAGATACAGAAAAAGCATTTGATAAAATCCAACACTCCTTCATAACAGAAATCTTCAACCATCTAGACACTGAAGGAATATATGTGAAAATAATAAAAGCCATCTATGATAACCCACAGCCAACATCATACTGAATGGGGAAAAGTTGGAAGCATGCCCCCTAAGAACTGAAACAAGTCAAGGATGTCTACTCTCACATTCCTATGTAACATGGTATAGGAATTCCTAGTCAGAGCAATCAGGCAGGGGGAAGAAATAAATGATATCCATATAAGAAAAGAGGAAGTCAAATTATCTCTTTCACAAATGTTTTCTTTATCTAAAAAATCCTAATGATTCCACCAAAAGACTCCAAAACATGATGAGTGACTTATTAAAATCTCAGGAAACAAAATCAACATTCAAAAATTAGTAGCATTTCTGTACATCAACAATGGTCAAGCTGAGGAACAAATCAAGAACACATTTACAGTTACAATAGCCACACAAAAAAGTAAACTAACTGGGAATACATTTAACCAAGGATGTGAAAGATCCCTACAGGAGAACTACAAAACACTGCTGAAAGAAATCAAAGATAATACAAAGCAATGGGAAGACATTCCACGCCCATGGATTGGAAGGCATCTATGCTCACCAGTATACCACCAATGCTGATTGGAAGAATCAATATCATTAAAATGTTCACATTGCTCAACACAGTCTACAGACTCAGTGCAATTCCTATCAAATTACCATCATCATTTTTCATAGAACTAGAAAAAAACAATTCTTAAATGTATAAGAAAAAAAATAGTTCAAATAGCCAAAACAATTCTAAGTAAAAGGAACAAAGCTGGAGGCATCACAGTATCTAAACTTCAAACTTTACTACAAGGCTACAGTAAATAAAACAATACAATACTGGAACAGAAATAGACACATAGACTAATGAAACAGAATAGAGAACCCACAAGTACAGCTGCTCATCTACAATCAACAAATTTTCAACAAAATTGAAAAAATAAATAAACAAAAATTGGGGAAAGGACACTATGACAGCATATTCGATAAATTGTGCTGGGTAAATTGGCTAATCATATGCAGAATAATAAAGCTAGCCACCTACCTCTTATTATATACAAAATTAACTCAAGAGGGATTAAAGATTTACATGTAAGATGTCAAAATATAAAAATCCTAGAAGAAAGCCTAGGAAAAACTCTTCTGGACATTGGCCTAGGCAACAAATTTATGACTAAATCCTTAAAAGGAAACATAGTAGAAACTGAAATTGACAGTTGAGACTAATTAAACTAAGGAGCTTCTTGCATAGTAAAATAAACTAACAACAGAATAAATAAACAACCCACAGAATGGGAAAAAGTATCTAACAAAAGGCTAATACCCAGAATCTATAAGGAACTTATATGAACAAGAAAGCAAACAAACAAAAAAAAAAACCCATTTAAAAGTGGGCAAAGGACATACTCAGATACTTCTCAAAGAAAGACACAAGCAGCAAACATATGAAAAAAAATTTCAACATTACTAATAATCAGTGAAATTCATATCAAAGCCACAATGAGATACCATAGCACACCAGTCAGAATAACTATCATTAAAAAGTCAAAAAAGCTGGGCTCGGTGGCTCAGCATGTAATCCTGTGCCTTTGGGAGGCTGAGGTGAGTGAATTGCCTGAGCCCATGGGTTTGAGACCCGCCTGGGCAGCAAGACCTCACCTCTACAATAAATCAAAAAATCAGCCGGGCGTGGTAGCGCATGCCTGTAATTCCGGCTACTTGGAAGGCTGAGGCGGAAGGATCGCCAGAGCCCAGCAGGTCGAGGCTGCAGTGGCCAGGAGCAGCCACTGCACTCCAGTATGGGCAACAGAGTGAGACTCCAACTCAAAAAAAAAAAGTCAAGAAATAACAGATATTGACGAGGTTGTAGAGAAAAGGGAATACTCATATACTGCTAGCTAGAAGGTAAACTAGTTCAGCCCTTGTGGAAAATAGCTTGGAGATTTCTCAATTTTCTAAAAGTGGATTTACCATTCATCTCAGCAATCCCACTGCTGGGTATATAACCAAAGGAACATAAATTTTTCTACCAAAAAGACACCTTCACACCTGTGTTTATTGCAGCACTCTTCACAATAGCCAAAAAATGGAACCAAGTTAGGTGCCCATTAAGAGTGGAGTGGCAAGCTATCTCTCTTTGCAGATGACATGATCGTGTACCTTGAAAACCCAAGAGAATCTGTCAAAAACCTCCTTACACTGATAAAGGACTTTGGTAAAGTCTCAGGATATAAAATAAATGTGCAAAAGACAATCGCATTTCTTTACACCAATAATAAACAAACAGAAACCCAAATAAAAAGCACAATTCCATTCACAATAGCCACAAAAAAAAAATGAAATACCTTGGCATCTTCCTAACCAGAAACCTGAAAGAGCTTTACAATGAAAACTACAAAACACTGCTCAAAGAAATCAAAGATGACACAAACAAGTGGAAAAATATCCCATCCTCATGGATTGGAAGAATCAACATTGTGAAGATGTCCATCTTACCTAAGGCAATCTACAGATTTAATGCAATACCCATCAAATTACCAGCAACATTCTTCTCAGCCTTAGAAAAAACAACACAGGAATTCATATGGAAACACAAACGACCAAGAATAGCCAGAACAATCCTCAGCAAAAAAAAACAAAGCCAGTGGTATCACAATACCAGACTTCAAACTTTACTATAAAGCTACAATAATCAAAACAGCTTGGTATTGGTACAGGAACAGGCATATAGATCAATGGAATAGAATTGAGATTCCAGAAGCAAAACCTCAATTTCTCAACCAACTCATCTTTGACAAAGCCTCCACCACCTACCACTGGGGAGAGGAGAACCTATTCAGTG
>NW_007180741.1:84309-85314 GCF_000164805.1 Carlito syrichta
TGGTGACCACATGCAGAAGATTGAAACAGGACCCCTATCTATCCCCATACACAAAAATTAACTCTAAATGGATTAGAGACATAAATGTAAAACCTCAAACTATAAGAACCTTAGAAAATGAAGAACATACCCTCATGGAAATCGGAACTGGCATCCATTTCCTGAACAAAACTCGAAACCCACAGGCCATAAGAGATAAGATAGATGAGTGGGACCTCATTAAACTGACAAGCTTCTGCAAAACCAAAGAAACCATCAAGAGAGCAGGGAGACAGCCTACAGACTGGGAAAAAGTATTTGCCAACTCCAGGTCTGACAAAGGCATAACATCTGGGATCTACAAAGAACTCAAATGTGCTGAAAAGAAAAAAACAAACAACCCCATTATAAAATGGGCAAAAGATAGGAACAGACACTTCTCAAAGGAAGACATCCAAGCAGCCAACAGACACATGAAAAAATGTTCAGCCTCACTAATCATCAGGGAGATGCAAATCAAAACCACACTGAGATACCACCTAACTCCAGTCAGAATGGCAATTATCAATAACAAAAAATAACAGTTGTTGGAGAGGGTGTGGCAAAAAGGGAACACTTCTACACTGTTGGTGGGAGTGCAAACTAGTGCAACCTCTGTGAAAAACAGTATGGTGTTCCTAACAGCTCTAAATATTGACCTCCCATATGACCTCGCAATCCCCCTACTGGGAATATACCCTGAAGAACTCAAATCACTCTATAAAAAAGATACCTGCACACGTATGTTTATCGCAGAACTGTTCACAATAACAAGAACCTGGAAGCAACCAGGCTGTCCATCAAAAGAGGACTGGATTAAAAAAATGTGGTACATATACACGATGGAATACTACGCAGCCATAAAAAAGAACAAAATCATGAATTTTGCAGCAACCTGGATGGAACTAGAGTCTATAATACTGAGTGACCTCTCACAGAAACAAATATCTGAGTATCACATGTTCTCACTCATATAGTGGACCTTGA
>NW_007180741.1:85541-88839 GCF_000164805.1 Carlito syrichta
ATACCTAACCCTTAACTGTACCCTACAATATCATAATAAAAAATATTGATTAAAAAAAAAAGAGTGGAGTGGATAAAGAAAATGTGATGCATATACACGATGGAATATTATGCAGCCATAGAAAAAATGAAATCATGTCTTTTGCAGCAACATGGATGCAGTGGGAGGCCATTATTTTACGCTAATTAATGCAGAAACAGAAAGCCAAGTACCACATGTCCTCACTTATAAGTGTGAACTAAGTGCTGGGTACACACAGACATAAAGACAAGAACAACAGATACCTGGGACACTTCAAGGAGGAATGGAGGAGGACAAGGTTTGAAAACAACCTATTGGGTAACATGTTCACTATTTGGGTGTCATTTTCTATGGAAGCCCAAACCTCAGTATCATACAATATACCCATGTATTAAACTTATGCATGTACCTCCTGAATTTAAAAAGTTTAAAAAGAGCCCAGATGAAATATATTCACTTGTGACTATCAGAGCTACTGGGTCCCTCATGTTTTTGTTCTATATTATTTTTCTCTAGTTAAAAAATAATAATCAACAATACCATGTATCACTTTAAAAAGATATGACCCAGTCCCTTCCCAAATGCTCACAGCCTATAAGAGACAGACATGCAGTTATCAGGCTCCCTGGGACATGTCGTATCAAGAAAGTTTAAAGAAATGGGAGCCAAGGCTGGAGGGAGGTCGTGGGGACTCCACAGAGGACATAGATTTAGATGAACCATTTTCTAATTTTGGGAGCAGAGATAGGAGGATAGGAGGACTATTCTCATACAGGGGAAGCTTGTGATGAGGTGCCCAGGCAGGCCTGGAGAGTGGCAGTGTAAGGAGTCATACAATTCCTAAGTCTGCCCTGGGCCTAGGAACACAGGCTAATGCAGAGAGTAAAGGGTCATCCAAGGGGTGGGAAGCAGGGCAATGGTCCCCCAAGATGCCCACGTCCTAATCCCAGAAACTATGAAGGTGTTATTTGGCATGGCAGGTGAAATTTGAGGTTGCAGATGGAATTACGGTTGCTAATCAGATGGTGGAGATGGGAGATTATCCTGGATTATCTGGTGGGTCCAATGTAATCACAGGGGCTCTTGTTAGCAGAGAAAGGAGGCAAAAATATCAGAGTCAGAGTGAAAGAGATGTGAGAAGGAGTCAGCCTGCCATTTCTGACTTTGATGGTGGAGGAAGGGGCCGAGAGCCAAGGAATGCAGGTGTCCTCGAAAAGAAAAGGCAGGAAAGCAGTGAATGGTACCAATGTCACCCTAAAACTCAAGCTGGAACCAGCAGATGCAGGAAAAGCTCTTTACTTCTCCCCCAACTGCCTAAAATTAGAATCATAATTTCCCTTTTGTAAAGGAAGTTTACTTTTACAAAGGAAATTGTTATTTGTAAAGATGTCTTCTACCAGAAAGAGAGCTACTCCCCCAAATAACTCTGATCACCTGAGATAAGAGTTTCTACATGATGAAACAACATTAATTCATCATATGTTTCTTCCCCTCCCCTTCCCATTATTTGCCTCACTGTCCAGTAAACCAACCCCCCTTTTCCGTTGTATAGCCTAAGATAGTGGGTAAGCCTCAATCATCAGGGTGCCTCTTACAATACAGTTGTTCCTAGACCCATGACTAGATTACATCCTGATCAATTCATTGTAATTCAAATTCACTGTTAAATCAAAAATGCATTTAATACATCTAACCTACCAAAAAATCATAACTAGTTCCCAGAGCAATCAAGTGTCACATTATTTCCAGACCGACTTTGAGTGCTGGAATAAAATGACAAGGTAAGACAAAGGGGGCACTTCTAGAAAAGTCAGAAAGAGAGCAGAGATCTGCTCTAAGGAGTTCAGGTTTTAGTGCTACTCTTATCTGGCTACAATCTCCTATGGCCACTGCAAACCCAGGGCTGTGGACTGGTACTGTCAGTGGCCTGTTAGGAACCAGTCGCACAGCAAGAGGTGAGCAGCAGAGTGGGGGGGGGAGCAAAGTTCAGATCAGAAGTGGCATTAGGTTCTCATAGGAGCGAGAACCCTAGGTGCTCACTCCTTAGGAGTGTGACAGTACATCACCTCCCATACCCCTCCATCCATAGAAGAATTGTCTTCCACAAGACCAGTCCCTGATGTCAAAAAGGTTGGGAGCCACTGCAAGTCACCCTCAAGGAGAGCCCCAACAATGTGAGAGAGAGTCAAGCATGCGTACCCCCTTTAGTTCTGCTGAATAATTCAGGATTTGCTCCATGTGAAGATCATCCAAACCAAATCGGTATTTCAGATCAGACTGGACTTTCTGTGGATTCCGTACCACATTCTGCAGGGACAGGTGGTATGCAAACGCTGTGGAAAAAAAAAAAGATTTACAGTGTAAGTTGTTTGACTCGTTTGATGTCTCTAAAGTAATTCAGAAAATAACAACATTTTCACTTCTAAAGGAAAAGCAGATGAGGACCCAATACCATTTGGGCATCAAATAGGAAAAGCAAAGAGAAGCTAATACTTGCTGCTGTGGAGAATCAAGTGAGATGCCATACACTCCCTGGCATAAATGATTGCAAAGTTTCTAGACAGTCATTTGAAAACATATTTCAAGAGGTATATACAATTCAAATCATAGAATCCAATAAATTCTCTTCTAAACATTTATCTCAAGAAACAAAATTAGATACCTGAACAAAAATCAATGTACAACAATACTGCTGCATTGGTTTGATACTGATTAAATATTGAAAACCAGTTACATGTCTAATATCAGGGGAAAGGATCAATTACAGCATATTTATAGCACAAAATACCATGGAGTCTTTAAAACCATATTCCCCCAAATCATTTGAAATCATAGGAAAAGTTTCCCACAATTCAGGTAATCAAGGTATGAAATGCTTAAGCTACCCAAATAACCCAGCAGAACTGTCAAGAAATGACATTCCCAAAATATAAGTTCAAGACACCCACAATTTGACAAAATCTCTTGGGAGTATAGCGTAGCTATTGCAAAAATAAAAACACACAGTTTCCAAGGTGAATATTCAACTAAAAATCTAGTACCACTAGATCACTTCAGATCATGATTCAACATCCATTTACTGAGCCCCTGCATTTGCCAGCCCCTATAAAACCATTTTCGCGTGTGTGATCTCATAGGATCCTTATATTCATGCTGTGAGGTCTACAGAAAAGGCATAATTGATGATATTTACCAAAATAAAGTCAAGTGAAAGGGGACTTCAGGCTGGGCTCGGTGGCTCAGCCTGTAATCCTGCGCCTTTGGGAGGCTGAGGTGA
>NW_007180741.1:88948-112580 GCF_000164805.1 Carlito syrichta
GCAGCCACTGCACTCCAGTCTGGGTGACAGAGTGAGACTCCAACTCCAAAAAAAAAGAAAGGGACTTCAGGAAAGAACTGAAGATGAAGGTCACAGGAACCCAAGAATCCTCATTTCGAGTCTGAGTGTCTTTACATAGAAACATGGGAGGAACAAAGGCTGGTTTCTAAGATTAAAACTAGCATTTTTTGTAGGTTGAAGAGGCAACAGGCCCTACGCTAAGAACATCCCAAGGAGGTCTCAGTTGGTTCTACAACAACACATAGAGGTAAGTGCTATGATTATCCCCTTAAGGAAGCAGACATTTAGAATCACTTAAAGTTTACTTCTCAATTAAGCCACAACTCAAACTCAGGTGATTCTGGTTTTCAAACCAAAGTTATGACTATTAATCTCTACTGCTTTTAGAATGTATTTGAATTATTCACAGAGTTCCAGAAAGGAGAGGGGGAAAAAACCCCAGTAATATCAGTCTATGAATAGGTACAAAAATATAATATTATCCTTAAAAAGTGAAGGATAACTTAGATTCTGAAAGGCACTGCTAAACAACAGAGTATTTATAATTATATAGATTAACGGTATCAGTGAGTAACACGATTGAACCAGTATCAGTGAGTAACACGATTGGAGGCAAGATAAAGAAAGACAATTTTTAGTTGCCTCTAGAAGTATGTTTTGTATTAGTGCTCCTTAGCTCTGACTCACTGGAGAGTTGATGGCAAATTAGTTTAATTACATTCTTAACAGTAATTACATTTTCAATTGTAAGGTAAATTGGTTGTTGTAATTTGTATGATATACAAAAACTTGAGCTTCTAAATGAGTTTGTTAAAATTAGGGTCACTGAGAAGATTTCAGTGTGGTATTTTATTTATCTCCCAACCCACCTCTGGGTTTTGTTCTCAGTATAAGAAAGAATAGTTTCCACTGGAACTAACCCAATGTGAAAATTGAGTTAAACATTAATGGCCTAGCTTTTCTCTTACAGAGCACTCGGAGAAAACTCTTCCTCTCTATGGGGACCTCCTTTGGCTGAGTCATAAATAACAGGAAGAAACAAGCAACAGGTAGAATGTGAGGATATGGAGGGTATCATGATAGTTTGCTCCACACAGCACAAAAACTCTGAATGGGCCCATAAAAATCTGTGTAAAACCATCTCATTATACAGCTCAGGAGACTGAAACCAAAACAGTAAGTAACTTGTGGAAGACTAGACCCAAGATTTCTGACCCCCAGACTTGCCTACCTCCAATCCACCCCTCACACCTGCCCAGGAGCATTTTCTATACCCAGGTCTAATTCTACTGCTCCAAAAGCCACTTGTGTTCTGACCTGTGCTCCCTTTCTGGGCCATTTCCTGCCACTGTCTGCTGCAGACACACTGAATGTCAAACACTCACAGCTCTCATCAAGCCTTGGTACTTCACACACTGTTCCTTCTTCCTGGAAATGTTCCCTTTAATAAGATCCAATTTATCCTTTAAAACTTCTCCTTGAAGTTTTCCTGAGGAAGATGCTAGATTCTTACTCTGTGGTGGCCTTTGTTATTTTTTTCCTTATTGACAGGTATATCTCCTTTACTGAGCATGACTTCCTTGAAAGCAAGAACTATGTTTTATTCAGCTTTCTATTCACACTGTCTGGGGAACTGTTTGGCTTATAAAAAGTGCTCAGTGTTTAGTAAATGACAGAATAAATAAGTAAATGGATAAATGGATAGATGAGTGAGTGCATGGATGGATGGGTAGATGGAAAAATGGATGGATGAATGGTTGAATAATGGATGAATAGATGGATGGATGAGTTGGTGAATAGGTAAATGGATAGGTGGATGGATGAAAAATGGATGGATAATGGCGGATAGGTGGACAGATAGATAGATGGATAACTAATAGATGAGTGGATTGATTTTAACTTTGCTGTTCTCTCACTGTATTTCCGTTACAGAAAGAGACAGATAAGGGTTAGGGGATTAAAAGTAAACTATTCAGTCAATATCTCATAAATAATATCCTAAGTCAAGAAAAGACAGATAATTCCATCCCCTTCCCTGTGGAAGGGCTGTTTATTCAGCTGCTTATTCCATTAGGGGGCGCTGTAAGTCCACACTAACCTGCCTCTTTTTATAAGACTTACTATTTTTCAAATATTTCCTTCTCTTTAAGACAGGAAAGATTAAAAATCACAGAACCAGTAATAGGTCTAACTTTAGAAGAAATAAAGTCAAAGAACCTTAAATTCATTTTTACTTAAAAATATCATTTTTATTAGCAATAACTGCAGAATTTTGACAGTTATAAAGCCAAATTCGGTTTTGAGTTTCAAATTTTCATTCTACTTCTGTCTTTTATTAACAGAAACAATTGATTCTTTTTGTATTTGAAATTTTAATTAAACCATTTATTTGAACATCATTTTGGTTCTATGTTGATTGTCAATAAATTTAAATATAAAACATTTTGAAATACAGCAGTCACTTTAAGGTGCCCATACCAGTGTCTGCTACTCCATGACGTGGCAGGAATTTTAACATGGAGATTGTCACATTCAGTACAACTTCAGAAACCTGGGAGAAAATTGGGTTGAGTGGCAGCCAATCTAAATCTTCCAGGGATGTTAAGGAACTAGAACCAAAACAAACAAAAAAGCAGTATGAGTTGGTAGCTAGCAAAACAAGTAGCATGAATTCTAGGTTTACTTACATACCATGGATTGGACCCTATCCCTGTTACAAGATGTGGTTGGATGATTTACACATCATCATTCTTGATGTCCCTTTAATGTGACTCAAACTCCCTGGACTAGGGACTAAACATAAGAGGCAAGTCTTCCTCTTGAAACGCATGAGAACTCTGGGCATCTCTCACTCTGTCTTTGACAGAGAACTGGAATTTGGGTTGGCTCTAACCATAGTGCTGTCTTATGCTCAGCCTTGGTTCTTCTGCCTTACTAGGGCAGCCAGTGAAGCCAGTCAGAGCACAAAGTGCTGCAATCTTAGAAATACAAATGAACACTCAGCTTGGTTGCTTGAAATTCAGATAATCAGTCTAATATTTAGAGGGCGGCCTATTGCAATGCCATGTGTCTTAATCCATAGGCCCTTGATATGTCAAGGGTCCAATCAGTAGTTTTCAAACTGTTTCACAGTAACTATTTCACAAGGGAGGGTGAGTCCACTTGTACACAGCATTCATTTTATTTTTAAAAATCAATCTTTTAATTTATAAATAAATAAACTTATAGACTAGAAAATATACTGAACTGAAGTTAGAATTTATGAACTTATCTGTACTTTCACAATGTGAGACCTAACATAACAATAAGCTGTGTTTCCAAATAGGTTGTTTTCTTGTAGCTGCTCATTAAGGAAAATCTCTCATGCCATCTTTGTGTCTTGAAGATACACACTTTGTGTCTACAAGATACATCACTGAAAACTGGCACCATTTGCAAATACTTATCTCTATGAATGCAGATTTTCTTGATATGATACAGCGTTGTGCCACTGAAGCACAAAATACAGAAATAAAATTTATGCTGAAGCTTATATGGTCCAACAACCATCATTAGTATCTTCTAATTTCACATTTTGCCTCTGTCAAAATAGCCTCCTATTATTCCCTGCTAACATATTCAGGGTTCAGGGCAAGAATACAAAAGGAGACACACCAATCTGTATTCAAATACTTAAGTTATATGAGAGGGTACCCCCAAAACACAAAATTATCTTTTGGAGGGTGTCCCCCTGGCAGTATAGACTTCTGCCGCTAGGTAGGTGTTCTAAGAACCCATTGGCACCAGTATACCAGCTAACTTTGTTGTGAGAGGCTGTGTTTGGCTTCAGTCCATTTATGTAAAATATAAATATAAAATATACATATATATTCTTTCAATGCATTTGCCCATTTAATGATTGGTGATTTACGAGTATATCTGCCCACACTGTGCTGTGTTCAGCAATTTTTGACCAAAAACAGCATAACCCCTGTGTGCCACCCTCCCTATTCACCCATCTTACCCCAAGTTAATTTTTGTTTTAAGATTTTAAAAGTCCTTAAAGGAAAGCATTTGGTCAATGTGGAAGAGGTAACACAAAAAAATGGCAGAATAACAAAACGGCATTAGAATTGATGAGTTCAAAAACTGTTTTGAGCGGTGGAAAAGCATCTCGGTAAGCATATTGTATCCAACAGAAAGTACTTTGAAGGTGGCTGAAGTTTAAACATGTAAGAATAAATACACAATTATTTATAAATAACTCCCATTTTGGGGGGTCCCCCCTTGTAAATCAAGCCAGCACATCATCAAAATATGTTCCATTTTCCAACATTGACAAATGTGACATCATAACAACATGGAAAGCCACACTCAAATTTAGTTTTCTATTTCTCAGAGTTGCGCACCAGAATGTAGGGTTTTGGGGAGCATACACCTCTGGCCCCAACTCTCAGTCCACCCCTTCCCCACTGGCTTCCCACCCGCAGCTCAGTCTGTACCATATGGGGTCTTGGTGCCCATGTGTGGGTCCTCCAGCCTACACAGACAAGCAGCACCCTTGCCCTCCACTCCACAATCCTACCAATGAGTGCAGCATCCCTGGACCACCTTTGGGCTGAGGGATGCACATGTCAGTAGTAAGACCTGCCCTTAGAGAGAGGAACTGGGGAAGAGCCCCACATGGGCTCTGGAAGTAGACTCTAGCCATTGTAGTAGAGTTGCAGGTTGAGAGGGAATCAGAGGGGCTTGGACTCTGTGGACACATCTCCTTAGCCCTCATGGGCTTACTGAACCATGAACAGAGGTTCATCCTGGAAAGGACAGAGTGGGGACTTCCCAAGTACAGGGAAGGACAGGGGTCCCCTCTCATCTTAAGGGGAATGTGGGTTATGCTCACTGGTGGCAAATAAGTAAAAAATCTGAAAAGAATATAAACTTTAGTTACAAATAAAATACCACAGTCAAAGAATTGGTTTACCCCAAAGAATTCATTTTTTATAAAAAGAATATGCTGATTAAAACATGGGAAATCCACCATGGGAAAGGATGCCCCCAAAAGTAAGCCCCAGATAATGTGGAGGTCAGATCCATCACAAAAGACCAATGTCCAACTCACTGAATTATACAACTGACATAAAAGAGATTTACTATAATACTATAAGAAAGGGATTAGCAGTAGCTGGAAACTGCCAGGGGAGGGTGGAGGGAGTACATAACATCAGATAGGGTATCTGATCTCAAACCAAGCAAAGCGGTGACCAAAGGGAGGCCCAAACTTTACCTGTACAAAGACCACTCATATACCTAATCCTGAATTGTACCCCACATCTTTAAAATAAATTAATTAATTTTTTTAAAAAAAGAAACAACAGAGCTTATCAGTTCTGGATGCTACTTTGGCAACTGTGGCATAATTTATTAAGAAATTATATAAAATCATTATATTCATGTCACTTCTTTAATAATTAAAAACCTAGAAACAACCAAAATGTCAGTGCTTAAATTCTTAAGTAAATTATAGTGTGCAGTACTTGACGCTAATGGAATAGCGTGCAGTCATTAACAGTGATCCCTTGTAGACTACAGCAACATTTAAAGTGCTAACGATGCAATGTTAACTTTTTTAAATCAGGGAGATATGCTCTGAATAACTCTACTGCTCCCATGTAAAATATGTACAAACACAGATGAGAGACAGACATGGAGGTGCAGGAGTGTACGTCGTTTCAAGGTGACATTATTGTGGTGTTGCTTTTTTATTACACTATTACTCAGTAATTTTTATTTCCCATCAAAAAAATGAGGAGAAAAAGCTCACACACCTATAATTAGTAACATTTTTCTTCTCACTTACTTCAAAACCGCCTGGAGAAAGTGAACTATAGCACGCATGCCGTCTTCCACATGAACAATGTTTGTGTGCAGTCTAGGCAGCGAAAGTAGAAAATCCCAGAAATGAGGCTGCTGATGGAGGCTTTCCAATTTTAATATGACATCTTCAGTCTTATTGAGATTCATCTGAGAGGAAAAAAATCCAAAACTTTCCCACTGTGGTTTTAGTAATCAATGAAATGAGAGAGAGACAGGATGCTCAAAGGTGCAGAACATAAACATTCTCCTGGTAGAAACTCACGCTTAATATGTCACCATGTTAAAATTATTCTTTCAGCCTGGATTTTTTTATTTTATTTTATTTTTTTTTTTTTTTTTTTTTTGAGTTGGAGTCTCACTCTGTCGCCCAGACTGGAGTGCAGTGACCGCTCCCGGCCACCGCAGCCTCGACCTGCTGGGCTCCGGCAATCCTTCTGCTTCAGCCTTCCGAGTAGCCAGAATTACAGGCATGCGCTACGCACCCGGCTGATTTTTTGATTTATTGTAGAGATGAGGTCTTGCCTGCCCAGGCGGGTCTCGAACCCGCGTTTTGAAACTACACACAAGAGAAAGGAGGAAGAGAAGGCCTGTTTTGTAACAAGCTGTACCAATATCCAAGACTTTTGAAGCTACAAGGTTTTTGTAATGGATCTTGAATAAGAATATAATGATCTGTTCTTTATAAGGAAATGGAACCAGAAAAGAATTTGATTAAAATATGAACAAGATTGGAATGCCTTCTGTGATTTGGGGTTTTTCTGTTATTGCAGCCAAACCCAGCCATAACTGATATACACTGCAAATAATTGAATACTATGCTTCCTCCACATAAAACACACTTTCCCCCCACTCCTGCTACACCACCATCTCCAGTGAGCTGTTTTTGATGGTACAATCCATGAACTGTTAGCCTAGAAGCAATTAATGCAAAATTATGGCTATAAATGGGTATTTGGTACAGTCATGGAACAATAAACTGCAGACCACATTTCTTTATGGTTCCCTCAAGTTGTGCTTAAAAAAATAAGACCCAAGAGAAAGCAGTCAAGATACTCATCCTAACAGGCAGAAGGCAGCTTTCTTCCTAGAAAACAGGGAAGGAAAAGTGATAACAACATCCATTTTCATTAAAGCCATAACACAATTGCTTTAAAAACTAGCAGCATATGCATATAAAGAAAGATTTGTACACTGGCAGTACTAAAAGGAATATGAAAAGGCTACATCGGAAAATGGAAAGAAAGCTCAATATTTCACTGAGCATCGGTGGCTTGGTCAGAAGGCACCCATTTGCACCTGGCATGTGACGCAGGCCTTCCAGTTTCCCCGGATACCTAAGTCTTTCACACTACATGCTAAGAATGGCAAAGAGGAAAAATAAAAGGAACATGGGTCTCCAGCATCCTGCTAAGCTACTACACTCTCCCTGGGTGGACAAATACCCAGACATTGCACGACGTCTCACCAAGAAGCACCCCACATTGGGTTCCAAGTTCTGCAGTTTCTGGCTTTCTTCTCTCCACTTAGTTCCCATTCTTCAATAAAGCTGAGTTCAGTGTATTGCACTGTTCAGAGAAATTATACTATTTACCCTTCATGTGGAACAGTGGTTTGTTTGTTTTTTTTGTTTTTTTTTTTTGAGTTGGAGTCTCACTCTGTCGTCCAGACTGGAGTGCAGTGGACGCTCCCGGCCACCGCAGCCTCGGCCTGCTGGGCTCCAGCGATCCTTCCGCCTCAGCCTTCCGAGTAGCCGGAATTACAGGCATGCGCCACCACACCCAGCTGATTTTTTGATTTATTGTAGAGATGAGGTCTCACTGCCCAGGCGGGTCTCGAACCCGCGGGCTCAGGCAATTCACTCACCTCAGCCTCCCAAAGGCGCGGGATTACAGGCTGAGCCACCGAGCCCGGCATGGTTTGTTTTTTTAAGTGCTCTAAAGCTCCAGTTATTCTACATGAGACATGTTCCTTTTGCTTCACATCACCCTCTGTAGGGATGAAGAGGGAGTCCCAGAAGTTAACAAGGTCTGGGAAGCTTCCAGAACCACCTCCTGCCATTTGTGGAGGATTCTGTCTTCCAAGACACTGCCACGCTCTTCAACAAGACTCCTGCCACAATTCTCCGTGATTTCAACACCTAATGATCCTTGCTTCTGTTCCTTGACCTCCCCTTCAATCCAATGATATTTTCTTCCACTTGCACGAATCACCCATTTTCGTGGTCAGAATCTTGACCTTTTCATTACCAACAGCTGCAAGTTCATGCACCTTACTCTCCAATGGCCAACCTTACTTCTGTCTCCAGTTCCCCAACCCTAACGACTCCTTGGCCCTCCTACCCACATCCCCGTCTGCCAACACCCCTTTCTTGTCCCCACTGCCCTCACGTCTCTGGCCTATCCCTAGACAATCTTTCTCTTGAATACCCACTCAACTCTCTTCTCTTCTTGTACTTTATTATACCCTCCTTTTATTATACCTTTCTGCCAAAAAAGAAAAAAAAATTCTTCCGCAAACTCAGCTCTGCCTAAAGCACACCCTCATTCATAAAGCTGAATATGCTTGTAGAAAAATGCACAATGATATTGACTCTTTCTACATCGCGTTCATGACTACATACCTTAAGTGCACAGTTTAGTGTTGCCTTATTGAACCATGATATATTATCCTGGTTCATGTTCTTCCCCTTTCCCCTAGCCAGATCCTCCAGACCTTTCTTCTCTCCAGACCTTCAGACTCTTTGTCCCTCATCATCACTCTTATCTGCCTACTTGCTTCGTATTTCTCCTAGAAATAGAAGCAAAGAGAATTTCCTCCCACTCCCACACCAGGCCTACCTGTCTACCTATACCGGGCTTGTATGCTGAGCTCACCCATGCCCTGCTGTTCCCACCTTAGACTAGCCTCAGCCTAGACTCAACTTTCCTGCCCTCAAGAGCATCATTCAGAACTCCCTTTCTTTTTTCTTCTCTACCATTCCTATCAGTGTGTCATTACCTATCATCTTCAAAAACACAACACATCCCCGCCATAAATGCATAACCCCCAATCCAATCATGAACAGACATCAGAAAACCCCAAAACTGAAGTGACCTCTTCCAAAATCTGTATGAAATAAAGACTGTGTCCTGAGTTCTGCTCTTGCCAGTTCTGACCTCCACCTAGTTGCCATTACAGATAGGAAAGCTCAGTGCAACACATGATGCAGGATTTTCTTTTGCTCTTCAGGACATTATGAGGACAATTGGTAAATCTGGAAAAAGACCATGGATTCAATAATTCTACTGTATTAGTGTTAACTTCCTGATGTGAATAATTATACTGTGTTTATGTATGAGGGCAGCCTTGTTTTTAGAATGTACACACTGAAGTACCATCTGCTGTTCATATCCATGGGTTCTGCATCCATGGATTCAAACAGCCATGAATGGATGATAGGGGGAAAAAATAGATGATTGTGCTGTGCTGAACATACATAAACTTTTTTCTTGCCATTATTTCCTAATTAATGCAGTATAACAACTATGTACATAGCATTTACATTGCATTGGGTACTACAATCTAGAACTTATTTAAAGTAATTGGGAGGATATGCATAGATTACTACACCATCTTATATCAGGGACTTGAGCATCTGTTCCTTATATAAAGGGTATTTGAAGGGAGTCCTGGAACCAATCCCCTGTGGATATGCAGGCATGACTATACTTAGGAATAAAGGGGCATCCTGCCTACAACTTACTCTTAGATCGGCATAAATATGATACAGACATAAATACCTATAGAGAGAGAAAGTAATAAAATAAATATATTTGAAATGCTATCATTTGAAGACTAGGTAAAGGATATGCAATACTACTCTTACAATTAGCTTTTGTAAGTTTGAAATCATGTCAAAAATAAAAAGTTAACAAAACCTATCATTTAAAGTAACTGCAAACTCTTAAAAGTAAAAAAGAAAGGGAAGAAGGAAAAAGAAAGGAGGGAAGAAAGAAAAGAAGGGAGGAAAGGAACAAGCAAGAAAACAAGAAAAAGAAAGAAAGTCCACATCTTCTGTCCTGGTTTTGGTTCCCCTGAAACAAGGATTTGTGTGCAGGTGGCTTGTTCAGGGAGAGTTGAGAGAATAGGGAGAATGAGACAGAAAAGAAGGAAATGTCAATGTATATCGAGGTCCCATGTAGACCATGCTGCTTTGAACTGCCTCAGCCTCTCAAAATCTCACAGTGTTGCCCAAAGATGACCCACTGTGGGAGATAGGGGACCAACCTTTCCCAGTTGCCTGGGACTGAGGAGTTTTCTGGGACAAAGGATGTTTTCTCAGTCCAAGGCAACTTGAGTCCAGTGGTCACCCCAATTTGGGGCTGCTCTGGGGTATTAGCTTCTCTGCCCTCTCAGGCTGAGTTTTCTTCAGAGGAGTAGATGCAGAAAGCAAAATGCTGTCAGTATGGGCTTGACATGGGACACTGTGACTAGTAGTCTGAGCTCTCAGGGAACTGTCCATCTTCACTGGGAAGAAATTAGGAAGTTAGCAGGGTGGGAAGCGGCTTCCACCCCATGTCTTCGTTCTTTTCACAGCATGCTGCTTGAGTGGTATATGCTCCCTGTCTCTGCATACCCTCCCCCACTTCCTTAAACCTGCTCCAGTCAGGCTTTTGCCCTTATACTCCATTAAGCCTTTCTTGTCAACATCACCAATCACCTCTGCACTGTTACTTCCAGTGGCACTTCTCCATCCACTTCTTACTTGATCCATCAGGGGCATTGAGACAGTGGATCATTTGCATCTTCTTGAAAATAGATTCCCTGGGGTCCATAATGCCCACCTTCTCATCTTCCTCCTCCATGCCTTGACACTTTTTCTCAAATGCCAGTGCTCGGCGCTCAGCCCACTTTCTCGTCACTGTCAACATTCTCTCCCTTGTTGAAGAGTCATGTATGCACCAGCACCTTCAAAATGTATATATCCAGCCAAGATGTTTACCTGAACTCCAGATGGATACTTCGCACAGCCTCCTTGGCAATGCCACTTGGATATCTCATTCACATGCCCAAAATCAATCCCTTGTTTTCCCCTTCACTCTACTCTCCTCCCACTCCCCAAGTAAAACCTGTCCTAATCTTCTCTGACTCAGTAAATGGCCACTTCATATTTCCAATTGCTGAGGTCAAACTTCTTAGAGTTCTCTCTGACAACTCTCCTTCTCTTATAACGTACATTGTAGTCATCAATAAAGAAGGACAACTTTATGGATTTTGCAGCAACTTGGATGGATCCTGTGTTCACCCTACTCAGTGATCTATCACAGAAGCAAAGAACTGAGTACCACATGTTCTCACTCATAAGCGGAACTTGAACAATTATCAAAATACTACATGAAAGAGATTGGCAGTAGCTGGACACTGCCAGGGGAGGGGTGGGACACATAACATCAATAAGGGTACCTGATCCCAAACCAAGAGAAGTGAGGACCAATGGGAGGCCCAAACTTCACCTCTACGATGACCACTTATGTACCCAATCCTAAATTGTACCCCACATCTCTAAAATAAAATAAACAATAATAAAGCAGATTCTGCTGATTCTACCACCAAAGTATGCAAGAACTCTACCACATTTCACTACCTCCCTCACTAGCTATGTCCCTGCCTAAAATACCACCTCTTATTGCGTAGATGAATGAGTTAATTCCCTTACCAGATTCCCACTTCTGCTCTGACTTCCATTAGCCCATGCTCAACACAATGTCCAAAAAGATCCTCTGAAAACAGAATTCAGGTCTCACCATTCCTCTGCTAGAGTTATTAAAATGACCATTTTACTCTAAATGAAAATCAAACACTATAACTTCTTTCTCAGAATTCTACAATAGTAGGGTTTCTGGAATTCTTTCATCATAACAAATAGAACTGCTTTCCTGAAGCCACATTTCTTCAGTTCCTTGCACTTTCGCCTAAATGTTTTCACTTCACCATCATACCATGGATTATAATGCTGATCTCGGCTTTCTACACTTGATATAATAGCATAATCATTTTCCATGTACCATATCTTGTATATACATATATTTGAGACAGGGTCTCGCTCTGTTGCCCAGGGTGGAGTGTAGAGGTGGAGGTACTATTATGGTTCACTGCAGCTTCAACCTCCTGGGCTCCAACGATCCTCCCACTTCAGTCTTCCAAGTATCTGAGACTACAAGTGCATGGCGCCATGGCTGGCTAACTTTTTTTATAGAAACTAGGTCTCACTATGTTGCCCATGCTAGTCTCGAACTCCAGGCCTAAAGCAATCCTCCCACCTTGGCTTCCCAAAGTGCTGGGGTTACAGGCATGAGCCACTATGCCTGACCTATTTACCATATTTACAAATAAGTGACTACACTAAGAAGACAATCAACAACTACATGCCCTAATTTTGGATATTAAAATTATCCATCATTATAAATAGATATCTTTATGCATATAACTTTTAATTTATCTTGCATTAAAAATAAGACCAATTGTCAGACCAATTATGGGAACAAAGAGTACTAAGTTGCTTTACAAAAAGTTGTTGTATCAATTTTTATTGTCATACCACATATGGTTATATCAGTGGGTTACAACATCACAAGGCATTAAGCATCATAATTTACTAACTTAATCATTGAAATGTTGCTTTATCCTATTTTCAAGTTTTTCCATTGTTTGTTAGACTCGAATAAGTGTGACCCATAATATTTTTCTTTTGACCTGGTACATCAGAAAGCTCAAAGTTAGGATTGGTGTCCAATCTACTCTGCTAGTATAATTTTTTAATGGGTACACTGACATTCCTGTTTCATTACAATTCATTCGTTGGTCCATACGCTTTTACTTTTCTCCTAATGGTTTTACTGAATATTCAATTTTTTAAAAACTGTCTGAATCCTTCTTAGAATTGAGTAGATGTAAACACATGCTGTAGCTAGCACAATGTTACTGAAAATGCCTGTATAGGCAGTGTGTGGTGCTATGATATGAGCAAGGAAGAATTTTTGATATTTCAGGATTTGTACCTTAACTTGGGGTTTCTCAGGATTGGCACTGTTGACGTACTGGGTCAAATAATCCCTTGTTGTGAAGATCTTTCTGTGCTTGGTGTGATGTTTAGTGGCATCTCTGGCCTCAACTCACTAGAGAGCAGTCGTATACTCCCTATCTGTCCCCAGTATGACAACCAAAAATATGGCCAGACATTGACAAATATCCCCTAGGGAGCAAAACCACCCCCATCTTGATAGCTAGTACCTTAATAGAAGGCTTTGTCCCTAATGTAAGCCAAAGGTTATCTGGAAACACAAATCTAAGGCCTAATCTGAGAGCACACAGGTTCAAAGAAGCCCATCTTACAAAGCAACTCTGTGGGTGACCCACCACCTGCCAGTACAACTTTGACTTCTGCTTTTCACAGACCCAGAGCCTTGCTTCAGAAAATAAAAAAAAATCTTATCTTTCAGTCCATTTCTGGAATGAATTTGACTCTCTAAAACCCAACTTCTACACAATTCTTACTATAAACCAAATCATCAGGAAAAAAGTGTTTAAAATTAAACTTGAAAATATGTTATAAACTTAATCATTCTATCTCTGAAGACTAATTTTCAAACTTGTGTTAAGATACTTACTGTTAAAAAACTGGAACCATAAGAAGAATCTACAATAAAGAAGATTTAAGAGATATTACTTCAATCATCAATAAAAAAGCATTTGCTGAGAGCCTACTTAAAGTCAAATAGAGTATCATAGTATCCTGGCTCAAAAGCCAAATACACTAAAATTGAAGAATAAGTATGATTTCAGAAAACCATCACTGTCGATTTCCAAATCACACTGATATTAAGTAATTTCCTAGAAAAAAAATGTAACTAGTAATCCATTTTTTTAAAAAAGGACAAAAAGTGGAAGAGGAAAAAAGTGAAATTATAATTTTTCAGGTTATTTTTAAATTACATAGAACATAGAAAATTGTTCAAATAACAGCAAATTGAAAATCAAGTGGAGACTTCATCTCAAAAAATTTTAGCTCTTCCTTCAGTAGCATGTTAAAAACCTCATTTGAAAATTAAACTTTACAAAAGAAGGCCAGCCTAATTCAAGAACTCCATTTGGTGTTTGAAGCCATTCTAGTCTTTTGCTGCTACATGTTGGGTCCATTCGGAAATCTCCCTTCAGGGAGGCCACGGCAAGCCCTGCCCCACACTGGACAAAGGCACTATTTTCTCTCTTTGAAATAACACAGAAAGCATCTGCTCTGAGGATCTCTTTCTTCAGTTTTCTGCCAAACTCTTTATTTCATTTCCTCGTATACATTTCATGAAGAAAAAACTTTATATTAAAAAATGTGACACTGAATACTTCGATTATTAGATACAGCAAATTAAAAACAAAGGACAGCCAGTCAAATTTGGATTTCAGATTTGAAAACAATGATTAACTTTTTACTGAAAGTATATAACATCTGGGACATGCATGTATTTTAACTGAATGTCCTATAATTTATCAGACAGCCATGGCTGGGGTATGTAGGGTCAAAAAAGGAAGGTGGGGGCAGGACCACTGTGGCCAGCAGTTTACTCTGGAAGCTTGCAGTAAGTAGGCAGTGACTTGGGTTGTAAAGATGCGATTGGTTGCCTTTCTCCAAGGTGCAAACTCCTCCATCTGTAACTTAAACTCTCTAAGATCTATTCATTCTAACTTTTTCTATTATATAAGAAAGAGTTGAAGCCTTTTAAAATGTGGATTTTTTTCTAATGAATAGATATTAATTTTGTTCAGGCAATAATCTCCCCCAATAATCCAAAAGGTCTGTGATCAAAGCAAGTTAATTATTCAAGACCAGGATTAAAGAGTTACTAACAGAAAAAACTGACCCAAGTTTACAAGGAGGGAGGAGGAAAGGGATTAGGAGTGTGTGTGTGTGTGTGTGTGTGTGTATTTGGGAAAGGTGGGGACAGATTTTTAAAACAGAAGAAAAGAAAATGAAAAAGGAAGACAGCAAAAGAAGAAAGCGAAGGAGTAGGAAGAGTGGACAGAGGGGAACTGTGAAGACAAAGCAGAATGGGCCACAGACCTCTGAAGGATGTGTTTGTGCATGGCACAAGGTGGCTTCTTGGGGTGGGGGGGAGAGAGTCCAACCCTACCCTCCACGACTGGCCACAGGCGCTGGCCTCATTCATCAGAGAGTGAGCCTTTTCCTAGATCCCCAGTGAGAGCTTAATGTACTAAGGATTTTAAAATGTTCTCACGGTCTTCCTGGGAACTTTCCCTAAGCTGTGTCCAGGTAGGTATCATCACAGTCATGAGAGATTCACTTGCCTGGAGGCTTGGATCGTTGTACCCAAAGTTTTTGTAAGTTTTTTGCCTTGTCCATCATTCCATAAATTTCCTCGGCCAGGTCCTGTATCTCTTGGAAAAAGATCAGGTTGTTGATTTTTCTGTGGTCAGCTGCAGTTTGGAGCCTAGACAAACTTTAGATAAATAGAATAAATACTACAAATAGAACAAAAAGTTTCCTTGGCATTTTTGAGAGTCTTGATACTTGACCCCAAATTGTTTTCAGCTAAACATGTACCAACTTACACTCCCACCAATTACCTTTGAGAGCCCAATTTACCTGATCCTTATCCAATATGGAAATTTGGATTTTAAAAAAGCTTTGTAAATTTCAAAATATAAATTGTTCTAATTCACTGTGGTATCTGTAAAACGTAATCAATTTTATACGTTTTTTAGCCATTTCATTTTTTGTTTCATTTATTTAATACATATTATACAGCATGCCCTGTGCAAGGCCTTGGGAATAAATACATCAGTGAACAGCACAGACACAAAATCTACACGAAGAGAAAACAGAGGTAATTATGGGTGGAGATGGGGAGTGAGTGGATAAGTCTGTCAAAGAGAGGATGCTCATGGCAACCCTCTGAGAGGAGGCAATATTAAGATGAAACCTGACCAGGCTTGGTGGCTCAGCCTGTAATCCCAGCACTTTGGGAGACTGAGGTGAGTGGATTGCCTGAGCCTGCGGGTTTGAGACAAGCCCAGGCAACTCGGGGAGACCTCGTCTCTACAGTAAAATAAAAAATTAGCCAGGCATGGTAGCGCACACCTGTAGTTCCAGCTACTTGGAAGGCTGAGGCGGAAGGATCGCCAGAGCCCAGCAGCTGGACGCTAGGGTGGCCATGAGCGTGCCACTGCACTCCTGCCTGGACAATGGAGTGAGACTCCAACTCAAAAAAAAAAAAAAGATGAAACGTACTCATAAGCAGACCTTGAACAATTATCATAATACCATAAGAAAGGGATTGGCGGTAGTGGGAAACTGTTGGGGGTGACAGGGGGTGGACAGGATCGGCAGTAGTGGGAAACCGCCAGAGGAGGGGGGCACGCCTCATCCACAAGGGTACCTGCATAATGAACATTTGTGTACCTAACCCTGAACTGTACCCCACATCTTTAAAAGAAAAACTTACATAAACAAATTTTTAAAAATTTTGTAAAAGGATGAAACCTGAAAAATGAAATGGTTTGCATTGGGAGGAACTGGGGGTGTGTGTCCTAGGTAGAGAGAGAGAGCGTGTGCAAAGAGGCAGAAAAAGGTAGAAGTGCTGGCAGGGGGAGGACAAGGAGTGGGAAGAGGAAGGTTCCAGTGGATGGGGCCAGAAGACACCAAGCTGGTCAGCCATGGGAAAAACTCCATTGGGCAGCAGGAGCAGTGGGGAACCTAGACAGATTTCGCCAGGGGCAATACGGCATGATTCCAATTCTAAAGGAGCCCTCTGGCAATGTGCAAGAATCAGTTACTATCATCTATCACATTCATAGGCTAAAAAGGAAAAACCACATGATTGCATTGACAATGGAGAAAAATCATATGATAAAATCCCACTCTCACTCATGATAAAAAGCCTTCTGTAAAGAAGAAATAGAGGAAGTCTTCCTCACCTTGATAAATAATCTACGAAAAAACCCTATAGCTAACCCATATCATGCTTAATAATGAGAACCCCAAAGCTTCCTCATTAATAAAATCAGGAACGAGGCAAGAGTGTCCCCTCTTACCACTGCTTTTCTACATTGTACCAGAAGTCCTAGCTGATGCAATAAGGAAAGCAAAGGAAATAAAAGTTATACAGCTTGAGAACAAAAAAATAAATAAATATCTTTGTTCACAGATGACATGATTTTGAAAGAGTTGATAAAACAGCTCCTGAAACTAATACGTGATTACAGGAAGGTTGCAGGATACTGGGCTAAAATACGAAAGTCAATTAGCTTTCCCATGCACCAGCAATGAACAAGTGAAATTTGACATAAAGGAGCCCTCTGGCTGCAGGCTGAAGACAGGATTCAAGAGGACAAGGGTGGGAAAGGGGTTACCGGTAAAGGTGGTTTAGGAGAAAGAAGAAGGCAGACAAACTCAAATCCACTTTGGACACCGACTGAGAGGACATCTGATGAATTGAATGTGGGGTTTATTTATCATGTCATTCATTTTCTGTCCCGATGTGCTGACATCTTGGGGCTTTGCTGGCTCTGGAGGCTCCTTTCAGGGTTAGCCAGTTCCTAGAGATCGTAAATCACTCGCCAGTCACTTCCATTTCCACATGTCTTTCTACACCTGATTATGACAAGGACCTTTAAAGAGAAGAAATGGAGGAGGACTTCAGGGTACCAGGAGGAGTAATCAGTAGCTGGTGGCTTTTCCTCATGAGAGGAGGACAGTTATGCAAGGTGGAAATATAGGAATCAGTGAAACTCAAGCTGGCAAAGCCCACCAGACACCCAGAGAAGTCAGAGAGCCTTTTGCTGGTGAGTCTGGGGTTCAGAAAGACAGGCTTCAGTGTATTGGATAACCAAGGCCTTTATTCATTTTTCTGTGGGAATGTCTATTGCCTTCTTCATTTATATTTTAACATAGCATCTCTTTATCATGTTTGTAAAAAATGTTTTCTCCGGTTTTTAAAAATTTTCCTTTAATTTTATTATAACTTTGAGTACTTTTGCTACTAGAAGAAAATACTAGGCATAAAATTAATAATAAGATTAATGATGAGCAGACAAAAATACTAGAAACCATACCAATGTCCAATTTTAGGAGAAAAGTTAAATAAGTAACTGTATGGGGTTTTTTTACATAGGGGCTTTGCAGCAACCTGGATGGATTTAGAGTCTATCATACTCAGTGATCTATCACAGAAATAAAGAACAGAGTACCATATGTTCTCACTCATAAGCAGACTTTGAACAATTATCATAATACTATAAGAAAGGGATTGGCAGTAGTGGGAAACTGTCCCCCTGGGGGGAGGGGGCGGGATTGGCAGTTGAGGGAAACTACTAGGGGAGGGAGGGGCACACCTCATCAAGGATACCTGCATAATGGACATTTGTAAACCTAACACTGAATTGTACTCCATATCTTTAAAATTAAATTAAATTAAAATTTAAAAAAAGAAAAGATTTCTTTTGCTTTTAAAAATGGGACTTCTGGAAATTTATTCTGCTAGAGGTAGTCAGACGAGTGTGCTGACAGACCACCCAGGAAATTTGTGAAAAATACAGTCTCTCAGGTGCCATCTCCCACTAACTCCCATTCACCAGGTCTAGAGGCTGACCCAGGAATCTGCATTTTAATCCACACCTCCTAATAATTCTGACACAGATGATTCACAGACTAACTCAACGTGAGAAAATTTGGACTCTGTAATTCTAATTAAAAAATGATGATAAAGTTGCTATGTTTTTCCTGATCTTATAAATATCATGTATGGGAAAATTTTGTTTTACTAGTAAATAAGAGAAAACATTCTCATGAACTTGGAAATCAAGACTGTGTATCCTGTCTACATTTAATCTCCAATTCAGTGGGAATTCATTGTTAATCATTAAAAACTACTGAATGGAAATAAAGTATGAAACCATGTCACAAGTTGCTGAAAGCTTGTTAAAATAAGTGTCCAATTAAATTTAGCATATCCAAAAAGAAAAAAAAATGTAAAATTGAAGGAAATTTTTCCTGATTAGAAATTATAGAACCTTTTCGTTTGTTTCTAATCCTGTGTTTTTATTTTACAAATTAGAGAACACTGTGAAAATGAATTAACAGTTGTCAACACATAAATCTATCCTGACATTACAAAGCTTATGTGACAAAGTTGCAGTAAATCTCTTCCACAAACATTGTCACTTCATTCTCACAACCTATAATGAAGCCAGAACAGGCTCATTTACTGATGAATAAAATAAATTAAATGACTTTCAGGTCACAGTCACTTAGAGAAGTGGAAACAAGACTCAGACAATCAAAGTGAATTTGCTAAAAGCAAGCAAACTCTTTGCAGTAAAGCCAGGGCCTGAGTGCAGAGAGCTGAGTGCTGACTCCGGCGACCTTCCACTCCAGATGGCTGCCAGGTTGGATGGAATTCTCACTTTCTAAAGTGTGGCCGACTTCAGAGGGTCAGAATTCCAAAAAACACAAGATATCAGCTAACACTTCTCTGTTGAGGCCTTGAGTTACCGGCTAAAACTGACCTCTAAAAGCTGTGAACCGTGATTCAAGCTCTCCTACCACACCAAAATATGAGACTTTCCTGGGAAACCACAGAATTATAGATTATATTACACAATAGGGAGATTATAATTATACAGATTATAGAGATGAATGTAATTCAAGACGAGTTTCCCCTGTAATAATGAACTGGTTTTATGTTCTTTTTTTTTTTAACGATTATTTCAAAAGTACTTCATTCTGTCCTTAAAGACCAGATTATGATTTATCATTAACATGAGAAATGTTTAAAGCAAAAAAATAAATTAAAAATCCTTGATTAAATGTTAATTTCCATGTGTGTGAAAGAGAGAGAGAATTCCAGAGCACAAGGAAAATCCCAGTACTATGGTTGGATTTGGGTAGAAAGCAATTTCCTCTTTACCGAGTACAGTTTTATTGTTTATTTTCTATTCTTTGAGTCAGAGCCTCACTCTGTCACCCAGGGTGAAAAGCAGTGGCACAATTATGGCTCACCACAGCCTCCACCTCCTGGGTTAGGCAATACTCCCACCTCAGCCCACTGAGTAGCTGGGACTACAGGTGCACACCACCACGCCTGGCTAATTTAAAAAATTTTTTTTGTAGAGACAGTGTCTTGTTATGTTGCCCAAACTGGCCTCAAACTCCTGAGCTCAAGTAATCTTCCCACTTCCGAAGTGCTGTAAAAAGACATGAGCCACCATGCCTGGCCCTGAGTACAATTTTTTATTTAGATTTTTATCACATAATGTTTGGCCTTGCCAGGGCAGGGAGGGACTTCTGGAAGGTAGGGGACACAGAAGATAGAATGTAGGAAGACAAGAGAAGGCCACTTTGCAGAGATGACTGAACTTCTTTCCCAGTTCTCAGACTGGCACTGGCTCCGAGAATCGTCCCCCCAGAGGGCCAGGAACCAAATGCTGCACCTAGAGACACATGTTGTAATGCCACAAAGGACCGATGTGAGGTTGCCAGTAGTGGAAGGGGCCTCGGAAATCATCTTTCAAGCTCATTCCTCAGTTTGAAGATCAGAAAACTGAGACCCAACAAGAGTCTCCAAAAATGTTTTTCAAGCAGTGTCACCCTTGGAAAATCGTCTTTAAAACGCAATTATAATATGATCCACCTGAAAAGGTTAGTGTGCAGGTCAGCCAGTGCCCAACTCTGTAATAAGGATGAAGGGTGGCAGCAACAGTACAGCTAGAGCTGAGATGTGCACGTGTTCAACACAGGCACGCGACGTAAAGAATATGGCTATCCTTTCTAATACAGTTTTTGCCAACTTTTACTTATACAACTAGGACAAGTTCTTATTAAATTGGAGTAATCTTTTTCTGTTTTAATTTTTATTTTGAAATTGTGGGGTACAATTCAACGTTAGGCATACAAATGTTCATTGTGCAGGTACCCTTATTGATGAGGTGTGCCCCGCTTCCCCAGGCAGATATCGACTACTGTCAATCCCAGCTACCCACCCCCCAACCCCCTCCCCGCAGTTTCCCGCTATTTTCAATCCCTTTTCTACAGTAATACGGTAGTTGTTCAAGGTCCACTTATGAGTAAGAACATGTGATACTCAGCTCTTTGTTTCTATGAGAGATCACTCAGTATTATAAACTCTGATTCCATCCACGTTGCTGCAAAGTTCATGATTTTGTTCTTCTTTATGACTGTGTAATATTCCATTGTATATATGTACCACATTTTTTTTTAATCCAGTCCTCTTCTGATGGGCAGCACAGTTGGTTCCATGTTCTTGTTATTGTGAACAATGCTGCGATAAACATACATGTACAGGTATCTTTTTTATAGAGTGATCTGAGTTCTTCCGGGTATATTCCCAGCCTCCACCACCCACTACTGGGGAGAGGAGAACCTATTCAGTAAATGGTACTGGGAAAACTGGGTGACCACATACAGAAGATTGAAACAGGACCCCTGCCTATTCCCATACACAAAAATTAACTCTAAATGGATCACAGACCTAAATGTAAAACCTCAAACTGTAAGAATCTTAGAAAATGCAAGAGACACTCTTATGGAAGTTGGAACTGGCAACCAATTCCCGATCAAAATCCGAAGTGCCCAGATCATAAGAGATAAGATAGACAAGTGGGACCTCATTAAACTGACAAGCTTCTGCAAAGTCAAAGAAACCATCAATAGAGTAATTTTTAAGACAGCTAGTTCCAAAGGCAGAAATAATTCTCCCAGGAATGCTCACATTGTTGCTCCCTTTTATCCAGACCAGAGAGGAAATGTCTGCTAGAACAGCCTTCTCAGGCATAAGGCCAGCTGGAGCTGGAGCCCAACCCTTGTTGTCCACCTTGGACTCAGGGTAGGGGTTTGAAGGGCCGCCTCCAAAGGTGAAGTGGCTTTTGAAACCTGTAATACAATGAGGGCCTAAAGGAAGGAAAAGCTTGAGAAATTCTCCTCTGAGAAAAGAAGAAAGAAGGTAAGAACTCTTTTGGAAGTTCTTTAAGGCTATTAAAAACAAAATCCAAACTCCAGATCAGAAAGGATGGTGCTAAGTGCTTAACTGGATTTCAGAATCTATGCTTCCAACACATTTTTGGACTCCCGTTTGCTTCTCACCAGAGATTTTCCACCCAACCTTCAAAGTGAAAAGTTCATGTGCTTATTTTTAGGGTCAGCTATGGGAAAGAGGAGATGGAAAGATTGGATTCCACTCTGTAGACTGTCTTTTGATGAGGAGAAGAGACCTCAAATAATGGGGTGACAGCCTCAAAGAACACAGTTCAAAAACCTCCAGGTGATTCAAATTCTAACATCTCATATCTTGTAAATTATCAATGGAAAGGGGTCACCCAACTAATATTTGACAGCTTTTGCTCTGGGTTTAAGTTTTGGTCCTGGTTTTTTAAGCACAGAACAACTTTCAGCTATCTAAAGAATAACAATAAACTAAAAAGAACTTGTATTAAAACATAAATTGTAATCCAGGTCAGCAATAAAAAGGATAAACTGTTGGCACATGCGACAAGATAGGTGGATCTTAAGAACATTATTCTCTGAAAAATAAAAAATAAAAACCAGGCGATTTTATAAGGTTGTATTATCTATTATTTCATTATATAACATCTTCTAATTACAAAACTATAGAGATATAGAACAAAATAGTGGTTGCTGGAGACAAGATGGGGAATGTGGCTATACTACAAAGGAGGTTTTTTGTGTTGATTTAATAGTTTTATATCTTGATTGTGGTGGTGGTTACATGAGCCTGTGCAGGTGATAAATTGCATGGAAATACATACACACACGTGCATGTAAAAACTGATTTTAAAAAAAGAATAGGCCAGGCTCAATGGCTCAGCCTGCAATCCCAGCACTTTGGGAGGCCGAGGTGAGTGAATTACCTGAGCCCGCAGGTTTGAGACCAGCTCGGGCAACTAGGCAAGACCTCGTCTCCACAAAAAATAAAAAATTAGCCGGGCTTGGTTATGTATAACTGTAGTTCCGGTCACTTGGAAGGCTGAGGTGGAAGGATCACCTAAGCCCAGCAAGTCAATGCTGGGGTGGCCCTGAGTGCAATAGTGAAATTCCAACTCAAAAAACAAACAAACAAGCAAACAAATAAATAAATAAAATAAAACATCATGGTTTAAAAAAAGAATAAGGCTCATAGTCTAATTAGCAGTATTATGCCAATGTCAATTTTCTGGTTTTGATATTGTACTACAGTTATTTCATTATCTAGGGAAGCTGGATGAAGGGTTCACAGGACTCTACTATTTTGCAGCATTCTGTGAGTCTACAATTACTTCAAAATAAAAATTTAAAATGAGTAAAGTCAAAAATCAAATAACAAACATAGGAAATAATATTTACAACTCATACCACAAAGAGTTTAACTCCTAAATATGTAAAGAGTCTCTAGAAATCAAAAAGAAAAATAATGAACTAAGAGAACAATGGATAAAGACATGGATAAATGCTTAACAAAAAATAAGGACAAAATGTGCATAGAAATATAGAAATAGCTTCAGCATCCTAATAAGAAAGTTCAATTAAAATTAAATATAAATAAGAAAAATGAAATTAAATTTTGACTGAGATATCATTTCTCATGCAGCAGATCAAAAGAAATCTAATAGCTGGCCATTCTCTAATAACTTCACTGGGAAAAGAGATATATTTATAATTTGGATTGAGAATACAGAATATTACAATACCAATAAAGAA